>NW_025391818.1:0-8789 GCF_016433145.1 Gracilinanus agilis | reverse complement strand
GGTATGAAATTTCTATTTATACACTATGGAGATATGATTTGGAGTTTTGGTTTGAAAAGATTTCTATATTGCAAAAAAATGAATAATATGGAAATAGGTATCAAGTGATAACATTTGTCTAACCCAGTGACCATGGGCAAGTCACTTCCTATCTCCTGACTTCAGTTTCCTTATCTGTAAAATGAGGATGACTAAGTGACTTTCCTTATCCATATTTGTGATCCTAGAGCAAAGGCTTGTTGTTCTTACTTTCTGTCTTAGAATCAATGCTATATATTGATTCTTAAAAGAGAGAGAGAGAGACAGAGAGAGAGAGAGAGAGAGAGAGAGAGAGAGAGAGAGAGAGAGAGAGAGGTAAGGGCTTGGCAATGGGGGTTAAGTGACTTGCCCAGGGTCACACAGCTAGGAAGTGTCTAATGTCAGATTTGAACCCAGGACCTCCAATTTCTGGTCCTGACTCTCAATCCACTGAGCCCCCTACCTGCCTTTTAGAACAGAGGTTCTTAACCTAGAGGACACAGAGATCTTTGATGGATTACATTTTTAATTACATCTTTTATAATGAGTTCTTTTATAATCTTTGGTATTTTAGGGAACAAATTAGATAAAGCCCTTGGCATAGGGCAGGTAAAGAAGTAGGTAAAAGTTTAAAAAGAAATAAAAATTAAAAAGAAATGCTAAAAAAAAATTCCAACTCACTCACAAGTCAAGACATCATCCCATGAAGGCACTGGTCCTCTTCAAAAATTGTAGGATGAGGGGCAACTAGGTAGCACAGTAGAGAGAGCGCCCAATCTGGAAATCCTGGTTTCACATCTGACCTCAGACGCGTCCTAGTTATGTGACCCTGGGCAAGTCACTTAACATCAATTGTCTAACCTTTATTATTCTTCTGCCTTGTATCCAATACTTAGTATTGATTCCAAGAAAGAGGGTAAAGTTTTTTTAATCATCAGCATCATCTATTAAACAATACTATGTGCCAGGCACTATGCTAAGCACAGGATATAAAAAAAGAGGCAATGATGATCCCCACCCTCAATGGGGCTCACAATCTAATGTGGTGGGAGGGGAGAGACAACAAGCTAATAAATATATACAAAGCAAGCTATATTCAGGATAAACAGGAAATAACAGAGAAAAGGCTCTAGAATTAAGAGAGATTGGATTTATCACTTGGCCTATGGGTATATGATTGGGGGTTTTGGTTTTTAAAGATCACTCTATTATAAATATTAATAATATGGAAATAGGTGTCAAGTGATAACACGTGTACAACCCAGTGGAATTGCTTGTCGGCTCCAGGAGGGAAGGAGGGAAGAGGGGAGAGAGACAACAAGAATCATGTAACCATGGAAAAATATTCTTTAAAATAAATAATTAGTTAATTGGAATTAAGAGAGGTTGAGAAATATTCAATTTTAGAAGATGAGATTTTGGTTGGAACTTGAAAGAAGCCAGGGATACAATAGGCAGAGACAAGGAAGGAGAGGAATCTACTTTATATCTTATATGTACTCACTTATATACATATTGCTTCTTCCACTAAAATGTACGCCTCTTGAGGGCAAGAACCAGTTTTTCCCCTAACCTTAGTACTTAGTATAATACCTCTTAAAAAGTCAGTTCAGTCATTGAAAGTAAGAAGACCATTGAAGTAATAAATAAGACAAAGAGTTGGGTTTATGAAAAAATAAGATGGAAAATTTGATTTAAAAAAAGAAAGAAGGAAACCAAATTACCAGTATCAAAAATGAAAATGGTGAAATCACAACCAATGAAGAAGGAATTAATTACTGGGAATTATTTCACCCATCTATATGCCAATAAATCTGACAAAGTAGAATAGATTAATATTTACAAAAATATTAACTGTCCAAATGAACAAAATAGGAAATAGAATACTTAAACAATCCTATCATAGAAAAAGAAATTGAACAAATCATCAAAGTATTCCCTAATTAAAAAGCCTTAGGACCAGATAGATTCACAAGCGAATTCTACCAAACATTCAAAGAACGATTAATTTCAATATTACATAAACCATTTGGAAAAAGAAGGGAAGAAGAAATTCTTCTAATTCCATATACAAATCAAATATGACATTGTTACCTAAACCAAGAAAAGCTAACACAGAAAAAAAACTATGCCAATTTCCTTGATGAATATTGATGCAAAAATGTTAAATAAAATACTATCAAGAAGATGACAACATTGTATTACAAGAATCATACACCGTGACTCAGGTGGTTTTTATACCAAGAATGCAGGGATGGTTCAGTATTGGGAAAACTATCACCATAATTGATTGTATCAATAACAAAAAAAAAAACCAACAGAAAGCATATGATTATCTCAATAGATTCAAAAAAAGCCTTTGACAAAATACAATGTCCACTCATAATTTTAAAAAATTAGAAAACATCGGAATAAAAGGGGCTTTCCTTAAAGTGATAAAGGACATCTATTCAAAACCATCATCAAGCATTATCTGTAATGGAGATAAACCAGAACCCTTCCCAATAAGATCAGGGGTGAAGCAAGGATGTCCATTATCACTATTATTTAATATTGTACTAGAAACACTAGCTATAGCAATAAAAGCAGAAAAAAAGAAATTGAAGGAATTTGAATAGGCAGCGAAGAAACAAAACTATCGCCCTTTGCAGATGATATGATGGCACACACAGAAAACCCCAGAGAATCAGTCAAAGAAACTAACAGAAACAACAAACAACTTTAGCAAAGTTGCAGAATACAAAATAAACTTACATATATCTTCAGCATTTCTATTTACCACCAACAAAGTTCAATAGCAAGAGAAAGAAAAGGAAACTGCATTTAAAATAACTGTAGACAATATAAAATACCTAGGGCTATACTTAACAAAATAAACTCAACAACTATATGAATACAATTATAAAACATTTTTCACACAAATGAATCAGTTTAATCACTTTCAGTTGTGTCCTATTCTTCATGACCCCATTTGGGGTTTTCTTCGCAAAGATTCTGGGATGGCTTGCCAACTTCAGCTCATTTTACAGATGAGGAAACTGAGGTAAACAAGGTTAAATTACTTGCCCAGGGTCAACAGTTAGTAAATGTCTCAGGTCAGATTTGAACTCAGGAAGATAAATACTCCTGATTCCAGTTCTGGTGCTCTTTGCACTATAGTGCCACATAGCTGCCCTTCTTAGCAAATGCTTGCTGATTAATTGCCTGGCACAGACCATGCCCTTATTAAAAGCTTTGTTCAATTGAATTGAACTTCCTTTTCTCGTTCCCTGGCTCCACCATTACTAAGGTGCCATGACCTCTTCTGATTGCCAAGGTCCTGAGACCTCTCATCTAGGCATGCCAAAGAATTCTGGAAAAGAAATCAGAAGTTGGTAAGGGTAGATCTGTCACTTACTATGTGATGATCATTTATACCCAATCCTTTATTGTGCTCTATACACCAAATCCTGAGTGGCTTCCAACAAGGCTTCTCAAGGGATGTAGGGATGCCAGGACAACCACTCACAGACTTCATCTTTTGCTACCCACAAGTTTTGCCTGATTTTCTCACCTATGTTGGGCCAGTCTATAACAAACAACAGCCCATACATGCCTCCATTTTTATATACTGCCTCTAGTTACCCTCTAAGTTGGAGATAAGAAGGAGCAGCTACATGACTCAGTGGATAGAAAACCAGGTCTAGAGAACCCTGGTCCTGGGATCATACCTAGCCCAAGACACTTCTAGCTGTGTGATCCTGGACAAGTCACTTAACCCCAGTTGCCTAGCCCTAATCACTCTTCTTTTGTGTTGTTGTTTTGTAATGAAAAGTTTGAGTTATTTTAAGTAATTTTAAGGGTAAGAAATTTGCTGCCTCCCAGAATCCAGAGACTGAACTTCTTGTGGAAGATGCCATGGATATGCCTGTGGAGACCACACGCTGCTCCAGGAGATCCTGAGCAAACTGGATATGCAAGATTGAACTTTGGGAGGGTTAAATCCATTTGTCTTTGTTAAAATGTTTTTGTTTTTTATTAACTGCATTTGTTTTGTTAAATGCTTTTATTTTTGTATGTTTTATGAAAGGGAATTGCCCCCTAATTGATTTTGTTCTTGTTTCCTTTTTATTTCCTTATCCCCAAGTTGTATTTTCCCCTTGTGAAAATTATATGTATCTCTAGTTTGCAATGCTTAAAATGATCCACTGGGGAGACTGGTCTACCAAAGGATCACAGGGGGGAATGTGTGTGTTTTAAAAATTTGTACCCTGAGGACTGCATTTCCCAGCATTCTTTACTCTTCCCAGGGTTCCCTTGTCTTGTGTCCCCGTGTTGCACCCTGGCATGGGTTTATTTATAAATTTGCTGAAACCCACGGGGGGGGGTGGACTTTTATTTGGGGGAGGAGGGCTTTGGGCTTTGGCTCTAGCATGGTAGGTTGCTGGGTCTCTGGCTCTTTACTCTGCTCACTTGACTGGAGGAACCCCCCTTTCTCTCTCACTTTGGGTTATTAAATCTTATAAATTTAAATACTTGGAGTATTCATTCATTTTTAGTCTTATACTTCCTTGGAACTATGCTAAGTATAGATTCTAAGATAGAAGGAAAAGGTTTAAAAAAGTTGAAGATAGGATAGATCTCTCCTTAAGACAACAGCTGCCTTCCTGTAGATAGTTTTCCTGCCTCCCTTATTACACTGCATCAGTCAGCCAGGCTTCATTGATCTTGAAGTCATTTTGCTCTCTTTCTTTTCCCTTGCCCCTTGCTCCAGTAGGTCATCAAATCCTGTCTGTTTTTCCTTTGAGTTATATCTCACACAATCCCTTTCTTCCCATCACTGCAGCTACCATCTTAAAGCAGGTCTAATTAGCTTCCACCTACACCTTCTATTTGGTCTCTTTATCGCCCATTCCTTGCTCTTCAATCCTTCTTAGAGAAGCTGCCAGCCATCTTCCTCATCAATGTCTTACCAGTTTGCTGGATAAAATCCACATTCCTTAGTCTGGCATTCAAGGCTCTCTACAACTAAATGCACCTATCTTTCCCTTATTGTCTCTCACTATTTTTCCTCACACACCCTATACTCCAGCCAACTCAAACAACAACTTTCCCAGGATCTTTGGCCTTTGTTCATGTCATTCCACTAATGTACTGTCAACTGTCCACCAACTGGATCTCCAGAAAAAAATGTCCACAGGACAAACTTTCAAGATTATTCTACATTATTAACATTTTCTTCATCACTTTCTTCAATCTGGTCAATCAGCAAAACAACAAATCCAGTCCCAATTTATAGCCTTTGCCAATTTCCAAATGATCACACTGAAAATTGAACAATTCAATCTCAGCTCCCTTTAGTATCTTCAGCTTATGAATCTACCTCCAACCTCTGTTTCTGAGTACTAGAACGTTCTGACCATCCTCAAGGTGTGAGTCAAATGGGACCTGATCCAGAAAGGCTTCTCTAACAATATCAGCTAGCAATTGGTCTCTCCTTTCTCTAGACCTCCATAGTTCTGGGGCTGGGCCTCCTAAGCAGCACTAATTCTGTTTACCTTGCTGAATTCTGACTTATTTTTTTAACCCTTCCTTTCCATCTTGGAGTCAATACTGTGTATTGGCTCCAAGGCAGAAGAGCAGTAAGGACTAGGCCATAGGGTCACACACCTAGGAAGTATCTGAGGTCAGATTTTAACCCACGACTTCCCATCTCTAGGCTTGGCTTTCCATCCACTGAGCCACCCAGCTGCCCCCGGAATTTTGATTTCTGAATAAGTGAACACCATGATTCCATTCACACTAAAGAAGGGTAAAGGCCTTGAGTCATGCTATATGAGGATGGAACTGGGGATAGTAAACTTGGAAAGGAAAGACTGGGCATAGGGAGAGGGAAGGGGATAGAAGAGTTTCCTTCAAAGCATTTGAAGGACTATCATGCGGAAGAGGGCAGCTAGGTGGCACAGTGGGTAGAGTAACATACCTGGAGTCAGGAAGATCTGAGTTCAAATCCAATCTTAGGTACTTCCCAGCCATGTGACCCTGGGCAAGTCACTTAACCCAGTTGGCCTCCATTTCCTCATCTGTAAAGTTATCTGGAGAATGAATGGCAAACCACTCCTCTATGTTTGCCATGAAAACCACAAATGGGATAAAAAAGAGTTAGATACAACTGAAAAACACCTAAACAGAATGTGAGAAAGGGAATAGACTTGCCCTCTTGAGCTCCAGAGGGAAGATCTATAAAGAAAAGTTGGGGAAAATGTATTGAGCCAACCTCAAAGAAAGGAAGACCTGTCAGCTTCAGGTACTAACACTGGCAGAATGACCTTGGGCAGATCACTTAACCTCTATCCCTATCTGGCAATTGACTTCTGTAATCCTGGGTAACTCTCTAAGACTAAAAGTTAACAAATTAATATGAAATCTGGCCTCAGACACTTCCCAACTAGGTAACTCTCGGCAAGTCACTTAACCCCAACTGCCTTAGCCCTTCTAGCTCTTCTGTTTTAAAAGAGATTCTACGTAGGGTTCTTAAAAAAGCCAACAGGAATCTTCATAGTGGATTGAGATTTTTTTTCATCAATAGGAATTCCCTATGCCAATGAAATCATAGATCTGGTTTAAAAACAAAGCAAAACAAAACTAGAGCTCGCCAAAAGTAGAATTGCTATCCTTGCTAGGTAACGAGTTGCTCATTCCTGGAGGTCTTCAAGCAGCAGTTGAACAACTATTTGTTGGCTCTGTTGGGGAAGGGATTCTTCTTCAAATATCGATTAGACCAGATGGCTCTCTGGGATTTCCCTGTTGCCCAAATCTACTCCTTTCTCGCCTCCATTTGTTGGATTCTCCAGCTTCTTTCAAGCAAGGCTCAGTTCGTGTGGCATCTCTTGCAGAAAGCCTCTCCTGACTCCTGCCCCCCCATGCACCCCAAATGCTAGCAACTTCCTCCCACCAAGAAAAAAGGCCTTATATTCATCTTGTATGTGCTTCTATGAGTTTATGTTGTTTTCTTCAATGGAATGTAACATCTTCGAGGGCAGGATTGGTTTCCTCATTGTCTTGCTAGGGTATCCCATTGCCCAGGAACTTCCTAAATACTTATTAATTGATTCATATGGGGTGGTAGCATGAGGGGATGGTAGGGTCAAGTGTACCTTTTCCCTCCTCTGGGCTGCTTCCAAGTGAGTCCCATGGGACCCTTGAATCAGAATGGCAAAGCTAGGAAGTCCTTCGAATAAGCAGCCAGAGCTAGGAGGCAGTGTGGTGGTGCAGTGGTTAGAACCCTAGGCTTAAAGTCAGGAAGATCTACGTTCAAATCTAGCCTCCAACACTTACTAGTTGTGTAGCCTTGGGCAAGTCACTTAACCACTCTCTGCCTCAGTTTCCTCAACTATAACATGGGGATCAAAATAGTATCTATATTCCAGGACTATTATAAGGCTCAAAAGGTAGAGAAGAATAAAACTCAGCTCTCTCAGCATCTTTCAGGTCTCATGATATAAGGACCCCAAGTTCCCACTCTCCATGGTGGCCAGCGTTTTCTCTCTGGCCAGTCACAGAGGCAAGAGATTTATGCCTGTGGTCTGCCCTAGAATCAATTCCCTCTAGGACACCGTCTAGAGTCAGAGAACCCCAAAGAACACTGAGTCTGGAGTCACAGGACCCGGCCTCTGATGCTTTACTTAAACAGACGTGACCTTAGGCAAGTCACAATCTACCCAGACCCATTCGTAAACCCAGGGCAGGGGGGTCGAATTGGATGGTCTATGAGGTCCCTTCCAGCTCTAGCCTACGATCCATGAATCCGCAGCCCAAGGCTCCTGCCCTCTCCCTGAACACAGGATCAGCTCCAAGGGTCCTGCCTCCCTCCTTCCTCCTCCTCATGTCCTACCATCCCCTGCACGCACTCGGTACTTCTCTCACAGACAATCCTCTTCCAACCTGCCCACTCCATGACTTCTCCCACTCGAGACTCTCATCACAAACGCTCAGGGGCTAGATTGCTTCCTACCACTCTCAACACCTACCCGAGCCAGCACGACTGCCTGCCCTCCCCCTCACCCCTTCACGCACAGAATCACGGGCCTGGAAGAGGTGGGAGGGATGTCTCAGCCCACCACACCTGGGCAGTGCCGGGCACACTATGTACCCCCCTTGGCAGCTTCTCACTGGCTGCCTTGCCACGAAGACCACAGACCAGGCCCTGGCACAGAGGTGTCAGACACCTAGTCTTTGGACTCCAAATAGCACGCAACACTCCCTATAGGTGCTGGAACCAGATAAAAATGTAATTGGGACATAGTTAACAAAATAAATAAAAATAGAGGTAGGAAGGGGGGAAAACTGGATGGTTCAGTGGATAGAGAGCCAGTTCTAGAGATGGAGGTCCTGGGTTCCAATCTGACCTCAGTCACTTCCCAGATGTGTGACCCTGGGCAAGTCACTTGACCCACATTGCTCTTTTGCCTTGGAACCAATATTTATTATTGATTCTAAGGTGGAAGATAAGGTTTAAAAAAAACACAAATAAATAAAAATATAATAGAACATAACTAATGTTGTAATGCAATTTTCCAAGTCAGTATGTTGAGGAAGAGATCCTGATGTATAGTTAATGGCCCAGTTTGACATCACTGTCCTTGGGTGACTTAACTTTCCATGACTCAAACTCACATCTTGGAGCCTAATTCCCCAAAAGTGAGTGTATTACCTGTGACCCAGGATAGAGAGCTGCACCCTCTTTTCCCTCTCTCCTCCTCCCTCTCCCTCTTCCCCTCTGCCTCTCCCCC
>NW_025391817.1:0-8483 GCF_016433145.1 Gracilinanus agilis | reverse complement strand
TATGAATTATTCTTCTGGTTGCTATAATAGTGAATATTATAATAGTGTATAGAGTTCACTACAGAGAATTATACATAGCATTTCTCCACCTAGTAATACAGATAATTAGATCTTATTTATGCCCTTAAAGAGTCAAGCTTAAAAGATTATGAGTTTTCTTTCTTTTCCCTCTGTTTCTTATTTACCTTTTCATATTTCTCTTGATATTTGTGGTTGAGTGTCAAACTTTCCATTTAGTCCTGGTCTCTTTTGTGCAAAAACTTGGAATTCTTCAATTTTGTTGAATGCCCATACTTTCCCCTGAAAGTATATGGTTAGTTTCAATGGGTAGTTGATTCGTGGCTGAAGGCCCAGCTCTCTTGCCTTTCTGAATATTGTATTCCAAGCCTTGCAGTCTTTTAGCATTGAGGCTACCAGATTCTGTGTGATCCTTATTGGTGCTCCTTGATATTTGAATTGTCTTTTTCTGGCTTCTTGTAAGATTTTTTTCTTTTACTTGAAAGCTCTTCAATTTCGCTACTATATTTCTGGGTGTTGGCTTTTCTGGGTCCAGTGTAGAGGGTTCTCTATGGATCCTTTCAATGTCTATATTGCCCTCTTGTTGTAGAACTTCAGGGCAATTTTGCTGAATAATTTCCTTAAGTATGGAGTCCAAGTTTCTATTAATTTCTGCCTTTTCTGGAAGACCAATGATTCTCAAGTTGTCTCTTCTAGACCGGTTTTCTTGGTCTGTCACTTTCTCATTGAGATATTTCATGTTTCCTTCTATTTTATCAGTCTTTTGACTTTGTTTTATTTGTTCTTGTTGTCTTGAGAGATCATTGGTTTCTAAATGTTCGATTCTAGCCTTTAAGGACTGGTTTTCAGCTATAATCTTTTGGTTTTTGGCTATAATCTTTTGGTTTTCCTTTTCAATCTGGTCATTTCTGGTCTTCAGTTGACTTGTCTCACTTTCCAATTGCGAAATTCTGCCTTTTAAACTGTTATTTTCTTGCCAGATTTCTTCCATCTTCCTCAGCATTTCATTTTTGAACTCTTCAATAGCTTGTGACCAGCTTCCATTTTTGGGGGGAGGTTTGGATTTTTGTTTTTCCTCCTCTGTTGTCTGGATTTTCTCTGTGTAGAAGTTGTTGAGTGTTCCAGAGTTTCTCTTGATAGTATTTTTCTTCTGGACTTCCCTATTGCTTGCCATTGTTAGCCCCGCCCCTTTTCAGCTTTGTCTTCACACTCAGGGTCTGCCTGCGCCTTGCAAGCTCCCGGGGGCTCCAGTCTCCTTGTCCTCTGGGTCAGGCCTCCTGGTAGACCCCGGTCTGCCCCTCTGCCCAAGGCTCCTTCAGCAGTCTTTGGGGCTGCTTTCACAGCTGCGCTCCGGTCCAAACCGGGTCCTCACTGGAGGTCCAAGCCTGGGCTGGAGATCGTTATTCAAGCCTAGGGCACTGCCTTTGCCTGAGCAGATGCTCTTAGGGCACTGCCTTCACCCCTGCAGAAGCTAGGGAAAGTCTGTGGGCTGGAGATCTTTATTCGCACCTGAGGCGATGCCTTCAGCACTTGGGCTTGGGAAAGACTGTGTTTTAGAGGCCTTTGTCCCAGCTGGAGGAGGTGCCTTCACCCAAGTGGACACTCGGGGAAAGTCCATGCGTGCCCCTAGCCACTTGGGGTCCCTCCTCTTGCAGCACACAGGTACAAGCTCTGGGGCTGCCAGTGATTATCTGGTTGCCCCAGTCCTGTTTTCACTCTTGTGCGTTGTAGTTGTGCGAGGTGTGTGGTGTGGGGGGTGGGGGAGGGGCTTCTTCCTTTCGCATTTTAGTGAGAGCTGTTTCACCCCTTTATAGCGCGGAAATGCCCCAATTCTGCGTACCTTCAATGCTGCGCCCTGTTGTGGGGTTCCTTCATTCTTCTGGACTTGTTTTTATTTCCCCTTGAGGGGTTCTGTATGCTTTGGTCAGGAGAGATCGAGCAGCTGCTCCTTACTCTGCCGCCATCTTAACCGGAAGTCCCAACTTCTTTTTTTTATTTTATTTTTTTAAATAAATAAATTAGGGGTTAAGTGTACCAGGAATTTCTCCAAGAGCAGAAAGGGAACAAGCACCTACTACGTGTTACCACTGTGCCACTACTATCTCATTTGATTAGTAAGATATGGTAAAAGCAAACAGGATTTAAAAGGGTTGCCTCCCACTCCCCAAATCAATCTCTTCAAATGGTTTAAAGTCAGCAACATTGGAAGTATACTTAGAAGAAATAAGAGTTGGAACTGATGAAGATTGGTTACATAATTAAGAATGATTTTCAAAGTTAAAATATATTATTTTGAGGCTGTGGGTACATCACGATTTAGTGACTTAAAAGGTTCCCACCCTGTCCCCAATGTAACATCCTACAGTTATCTATAATTATAGTGACCATAAGCACCAGATTTCCTAGAACTGTCTCAATTTCAAGAAAAGAAAATGCATTTTAATAGAGTTTGACAAAAAAAAAAAAAGCGCATTGCCAGACCATCTGTCTCAAGCTTTAGTTCAGAAAACATGGCTACCATATCTGTAGCAAACAAAAGCATGATTGTCAAAATCATTCTATTTCTTCATTGGAAAAAGTTTTGTTTTATTTTCATATCAGAACAGGAAAAGTTTAAAATAGCAGGTATTCATCACTCAAAAATGCACTAATAATCATCTAGCTGTTATTTCCATGTCTATATACACCCCATCATACCCTTCCATTCCCAAATTTCTTGACAAATGGGTTATAGATTGCCTTCCCACCTCAATACTGCTTCTTGGGATAATAATGTCAGGAATAGCTTGTGCAGGATTGTTCAAAGCCTAGGAAGCTTGTTGTTGAACCACAAATAAATAATAAAGAAGTTAAGAAAAAGGAAACCCAATAGAAAAAGAAAATCGCCTTGCCCTCTTATTTTAGCTTTTGTGCTATTCCGATACATGCACACAGCAAAAAATTCAAAGAACTCCAGAATTTCAGAAAAAAAGAAAGCTATGATGTCTTAAACACAAAGAACCCTCTGAGTTTTATAGGAAAGCTCCTTCAAATAGGTTCAGGACTTCCAGTTATATTTTTTAATTAAATGTTTTATTAAAAACCAAGCATCGAGCATGAAAATATCCAACTAAATTTGCTTAATAACTACTTTCATTGAAATTAATGTCTATCTATAAACTATCCTAATGTTTCAGACATTACTTCCACTCAGACTTTCTTCAACTATAAAATATAAAATAACACCTGCCTCAGCAGGGATGCTGTGACAATCATATGAAATAATATTCAGAAAGCACTTAGCACGGTTCCTGGCACGTAGTACACACTATAGAAATGCTTCTTCCCTTCCTTGATCACATATACATATGGCTTGTACAAAACATGTCTGTGTTTCTCTTATATCCCTTAATAAGCCATAAACTCCTAGTAGACAAGATCACAGGATGATAATTATAAAGTGCTTAACACAGTGTGGCACATAGAAATTGCTATATAAATGTTTATTTCCTTCCCTTTCCTCCATCCTTCCAAACTAATCAATCGGTAAGCATTTATTAAGTGCTTACTGTGTGTCAGACACTGTGCTAAGTCCTGGGGATACAGAAAAGACAGTCCCTGGGTTCAAAGAGCTCATAGTCTATTGGTCTTCTAAGTCATCAGCAGGATTCTTTGATGATTCACTCATTGATTTTTCATGATCATATCGGTCAGTGTTAAGGTATATTCTATTTTACTTTTTTTTCCACTTTACATTATATTACAAAGACCTTTCTAGATGTCTTTACATTCCTCATAATTTTCTAATTCTAATTACAATGTAACATTCCATTTCATTAATGCATCAAAATTTATTTAATAATTTTTTATCAATGGGCATTTAGGTTGATGTGGTTTTTGCACTTACCTATAATGCTGCTATGAAAATCTTTAAACAAATATATTTTGTTGTTTTTATTGTAAAAAAAAATCACTGAGGGTATATTCCCAATAATGGATTAATTATTTCCAATAATGGAATAATGGGTTAAAGGGTATAATGAATTTTGTAACTTTTATTACCTACCAGGATTTTCTAACTCCAAATCAGATAGAAGCTGGGGGAAAGGATGTGGTTCCTTCTGGCAGGAAAAATCAAGTTCAAAAATTAGCTTTTTGTGCTCTTTAAAGCCCTTACTTTCTGTCTTAGTATCAATTTTTTAATTGAATTTTATTTTTAAACTTTTTTCCATGGTTACATGATTCTTGTTGTCTCCCTACCCTTTTCCCTCACCACTCCCAGAGTTGACAGGCAATTCCATCGAGTTATACATATATGATCTTAGTATCAATTCTAAAGCTGAAGGGTTAGGCAAACTGGATTAAGTGATTTACCCAGATCACACAGCTAGGAAGTGTCAGAGTCAAACAGAACCCAGGTCTTCCCAATTCCAGACCCGACATCCTATCCATTGTGCTACATAGCTGCCCTACTGACATCATTTTATAGATTAACATTCTATCCAATGTGTTGCTCCCCAAAATGAGTTTTAATCTTAGTCTTGGAGCATTCTGCCTGTTTTTTGGTCCTGCTGGAAATGGTAGCTGATAGCCTTAACTATAAGTAAAAAAGCTATATAATAGAGTCTTTTCATGGAAACACACCCCAGCAGACAGGAACCAAGATGGTCAGCAGGTACCTGGAAGGGATAAATGGCAGAAGCTGGTGATTCAGTAACTATGAGACCAATGGAGACGGGACTATGAGATCAAAAGAGTAGCTTGTGGTAATAACCATGCAAAACGAGCAGAGAACAGCAAAGCTATTACACTTAAGGCATTGTGTAAGGCACCAAGGACACAAAGACAAAAAGACTTCAAGTTACTTAGATTTTTCTGGGGGAATAAAATATATAAACAGATGAGTAGATTCACAATCATTTGAGGAATAAGGATCATAGGAACACCTCTAGAACAGAAAGTAACCTTAGAAGATATAAAGTCCAACCTCTTCATTTTAGAGCTGGGGATGGGAGGAGGCAAGATTTGAACCCAGAAGCAGCATTCTTCCCACTGTATCATGCTGCCTTCTTAAAGTACCTTATTTTTCAGGAGTATAAATACTGATAAATATAAACATGTGCTAAATAGCAAAACCTAAGGCTAAATTTGAATGCTTTTGTGATCTGTGTACTGGGTTCCTCACCTTCCTTGTTCCTAAAACTCTTGGACAGATGAGACAGACAGATCACTATCACTGGATTCTTATTCCCCACAATGATAATACACAAAATTATTCTTCCCAACTCTGAAACTACAAAGGGAAATCCTAAGGCAATGGAAAGATTTACTTACAAGGCCAAAGAAGGTTGGAACTCCAAGATTACTCTCATTTCAGAAGTTCCCCTGGATCTGCAAGCCTGTCCTGAGCTCCAGAGCCATTTAGCATACTATTGTTTGGGTTTCCTCACATTTTCCACATTTCCTAATGTACACATCACCCACCTCATCCCCGTAGAGAAGGAGGAAGAAGAAAAAACAATTCAGCAAAGCTAACCAACATATCTTTTAAAAGCAGTATTCCACACCCCTAACACTCTACTTCTATGAAGATGCATAGGAAAGTACCTTCTCATATCCTTTCTTTGGGGACAAGCATTCCAGTTAGCTGGTTTCCCTGGTTTTGCTTACTTAATTCTACAACAGTTCCTTTATTGTTCAGTAATTTTAGTCATGTCCAACTCTTCATGACCTCATTTGGAGTTTTCTTGGCAAAGATACTGGAGTGGTTTGTCATTTCTAGCTCATTTTGCAGATGAGGAAACTGAGGCAAATAGGGTTAAGTGACTTAGATGGGGTCATACAGCTAGTAAATGTCCAAAGCTAGATTTTAATTCACAGAGATGAGTGTTCCTAACTCCAGACCTGGAATTCTATCCACTATGCCACCTAGCAGCAACAGTTCTTACAAGTCTCCCTGTGCTCAAAAAATAATTAATATTTGTCATTGAGGTACCTGCCTCCCTCCAAAGGTTCCACTCAAATATTTTTATGTAAGTATATCATAAGGCAAAAGATTTATAATTTCATCATCATCTCCAGAAAGCTGATGTGGAACCCACTAAAACATGGGCTCTTAAGCTAAGGTCCATGAATTTGGGGAGATATCACTGATAGATATAAATCTACAGTTTTTTAAAATATCTGTTTACAAATCTGTAGAAAGATATTGATTTAGAGATATGGCTAGCTCTACATCTATCTATCTAGGTATCTCTAGATCTAGAAATATCTCTATATAAATATCCACAGATAGCTCTAAATAGACATAGAGAGATAGAAATAGTTATCTATGTTTATATATGAATCTAGTTACATATAGATATGTTACTTGTGTCAATATTTACATATCTACCTATGTCTATAGAATATATGTATATATGTATGTATACTCATTTATATGGATAATTATCTCAATATAATTGGTTTTCTTTGTAATCATTTGTATTCTCCCTCCCTCTCTGTTTCTTTTCTTCTTCTCTTTCCTCTTCCTTCTTCCTCCTCCTCTCTCTCCCTCTCCCTTCCTCTCCACCTACCTTTCCCTTCTTTCTCATTCTCTCTCTGTCTCTCCTCCTCCATTATTTAAGCTTGGCTAAGATTTGAATTTATATTGGGGATCTTTGGGGCATTCACTCCTTGGTTTCTGTGACTACCAAGGGCAAGACTATGAATCTGGGAGGAGAAAGGAACCAAGTACCCCATAAAAGCTTTGGGCCAATAGCTAAGAGATGACTACTAAGATTTGCTCTAGCTCTGGCATCCAGTAATTCTAAGGGG
Organism: Gracilinanus agilis; assembly: GCF_016433145.1. Lineage (NCBI taxonomy): Eukaryota > Metazoa > Chordata > Mammalia > Didelphimorphia > Didelphidae > Gracilinanus > Gracilinanus agilis. Next base: position 1,670 of record NW_025391817.1, on the reverse strand, counting down.
AAGGACCGCTGTGGTCTTTTCCAAGTGCAATCCTATTGTTCTTCAGACCCCAATATTAAGTAAGAGTCTAATCTTGCATCATTTCCTGAAAATGGCCAGGAAGCAGGTGACTCCTTCAGCAAGGAGTTTCACAGACTGGAGACCTTTATGGAGGACTCTGAAGAGAATAAACAAAGAACAAAAAATGTGAGATCTCTACTATTCAGAGTGCTATCGTAGCTAAGGATCCCCCATTCGAATGGAACCCTTTGTCTAGTAGTCATTAGCCAGTCTAGTTATATGGACTGTGACCTCAGTGAATTGTGTTCAGCTGGTGAGCTAATGAGTTTTGAACTAAATGCAGTTTTCATTTGGCTTCTAATGCTTCACAGATCAAGATGTAGCTTACAGAAAGAAGCCTGGCTTAGTGGGTATGCATGACTCACACTCAGAAATGGAAAAAAAACACTCTTGGTCACAATGGTTACCTAGGTTTCCAGGATTAGCAGTGATCTAGGCAAGGAGAGCATTTCCTTGACAGGTGGAGGATAGATCCTTCAATCCACTGTCAAGGTTGTCCTGACTCATACAAATATCTTTCTTCTTTTTAATTTGCTTTGTTTTTTTGATTGGGGAGGGTAGGGAGAGAAAGAGATAGAGATTGAGAGAAAAGAGCACATTTATTATTTACAATATGTCAAGCACTGGGCTAGGTGTGTTAGGGACACAAATACAAGCGAGAAAGACAACCCCTACCCTCCTCAAGATGCTTATTAGCTATCAGAGGAAAACAACACAAAGAAGAGATAGAAAACTGGAGGAAAGAGGGGGGGGCAAGGCAAAGCAAAAAGGAAAAGGAATCACTTTAGGAGTTTTCCAAATGGAAGAGAAGCAAAGGAAGTTTATTACAAAAGAAATCTTTCCAAGAGCTATTAGCATGAGCATACCGGGGAGAAGATGGGAGAAGAGAACATCCTGGATCTCCCCTTCATCACTTTTATTTCCTATGTTTCTTCACACCAGCAGTATGTCTTCTTCACTCCTCTTTATTCCTAGGAATAGCTTTCATTCCACCATCCACACATCCACACACTTCCTCTGACCTTGCCACAAGTCAGGAACAACAATTTTATGTCTCTAAAATCACAAAGTTGTGTCTTGCTACAATGGGAACTCAGTACTGTTTTCTTGGCTATCCTAGAAGAGCTGACCTTGCCATCACAGATAGTCCTAAAAAGACGATAATTCCTTCATCTTCACTTTCCCAGGAAAAATGTCTAAGTTCTTCATCCAGGTTTCTTTTTTTTTTCTTTCAGTTACATGTAGAAACAATATTTTGACAATTGTTTTCTCACATTTTAGGATGTAGATTTTCTCCCTCCTTCTCTTCTCTTCCTCAATGAGGTGGTAGTCTGATATAGATTATATCAGTGCTTTCATGCAATACATATTTCCATATTGCTCATGCTAGGACAGAAGACACTTATCACATATGCAAGAAAAAACTCATGAAGGAAACATAATGGAAGATGGCATGTTTTGATCTGCTATCTCCAACAGTTCCTTCTTTAGCTGTGAACAGCATTTTCTTCTTGGGTCCCTTGTAGATATCTTAAGAACTTGCTTTGCTGATAATGGTTTAGTCCTTCACAGTTGATCAATTTAAAATATTTTTTACTATATATATATAT
>NW_025391816.1:0-5283 GCF_016433145.1 Gracilinanus agilis | reverse complement strand
AACATAACATAACATAACATAACATAACATAACATAACATAACATAATATAATATAATATAATATAACTGTTTCAGGGTGGCATAGAGAAATAGATTCAAGTCTGAGACAGGTATATAATTCTAGAATCAATCAAAAATACTATTTCCACTTACCTCATGTCCTTATTCACAGGACAATTGAGGGAAGGTCAATCAGAAAATACTATTTCCACTTACCCCATGTCATTATTCACATGACAATTGAGGGAAGGGCAACATATGCTACTCTAAGCCAACTCAGTTCCGTTTATGTGGAGTAATTCTGAAAGTTTGAGGCTTCATCCATATGAGTGCCTTGTAACCAAAACAAATACATTCAGCTCTGTTGGCTGCTGAGCTGAGATATATAGGTCTGAATGGGCCTCCAGCTGTCTTTTAATAATTGAGTTACCTTTCTCATGTTAGTTACTTAATAAAAGAAAAACTTGATAATCTGAGCATCTTTCTTTTTCTGCCCTTGTGATTCCTAGTTGGGCTCTCCAGAAATAGATGTTCATTTGGGAAGGATGCAGTTTTATTGCCCATGTGGGCTACTGCAGTTTCTTTGAAAATTCTATTTAAATAATACATATACATAAACAATAGTTTATAGGTTACAAAATACTTTCATATAAACCTGTCTGCTTTATCCTTACCACAGATAAAATCAGATTAGGAAATGGAGATATTTGTCCTTCTGATTTATAAGACAGATTTTACTGTCTCTAGATCTAGAATGTCTTTCACTTTTCCAATTTCAGATGACTTCATGTATGTTCATGTTCATGTTTGTGTACCATCATTCTATTCAAAAAGTTGAAACACAAATGGAGGCTTAATGAGAATTCAGTTATTTCAAGGAAATGGGAAATTCACACACACACACACACACACACACACACACACACACACACACACACAAATATATATATATTGTGACCAGAGCCTGACTCTTCTGGTCTGGTCTTACTGTCAGAAGCTGTCCTGTAGAAAGCAACTGACTCCAAGCCTTTGATCTACATTACTCTTCTATTCTAATCCCCCTTCTTTCTGTATTCGACCCCATCACTTTTGATATCTTTATTTCCCTTCCCTTCACTCAGTCATTAGTCTCTCCTCTCTTCTTTCTCTACCACACTTCAAGTGGCCTTTCTTATTCAGTCATTGTTAGTTTTATGAATAACATTATTCCATGATCAATCTTTTCGATGCAACTTTTAATTGGCCATCCCTTGGTCTTATCCACACAATCTGTGACCACTTCATCATCCTCTCCTTTCTTCCTTCCTCCTTCCATTTGGGTACCAGATGCATCACAAGAGCATAAATATATTGAACAAATTATCAACAAACAATATGTTCACTTCTGAAATAATTTTTAAACTCTCAAATTAAATATATTTTTTTCATAGAGGGAATTGCAAGTGAAAGTAATAACAATAAAAACAACAACAAAAACAATAGACTTTCTTCTTCAGGAACCACAAATCTTCCACCACATTTTTCTGGAAACTTAGCAGGAAAATAAACTATGTAATAGACTAAGGAATCTGTTATTTGTTGGCATCACTCTCTCATTGCTGCAATTTTGATTTATGTTTTAATCAGTCATGTCAGTGATTAATTTTTACTTTCTACAGCAATAAAACTGATGAGGTAGAAAGCCTGCCCAGCTTGGCAACTAATAGTTGACACCTAGAATTATATAAAGTTTCACAGATTCCCATGTAGTGCTTCATTTAGGAAAAAAACCCATCTAGCTCAAGTTTCTTATAGGCCCTCAGTTCATGGATTACATATGTCCAATCAAACTAAGTAACAATAACCTTGGTAATGAAATCTTTTATTTCCATGTGTCTTGCTCCTTCTACAATGATTTCCTTTTGTTTCCATCAGTGACTGATTCCTTTCCCTTAATTAGCTTTTCCATAAATGCTGGGGGGCCCTGGTTATAATGCTAGAATTGAAAAAACATATATGACACAAGCTGTTACCAACCTGCAGAGTGCCCTTTTTATTTGAATATAGACTTTGTTCCCCTTTTTAAAATTATTTTTAAGCCCTAATGAATTCCCTCCCCACTATATTACCCCTCCCTTTTTGAACTCCTTACCCACATGCCCCCCCCCCCGGTTTATCCCTTCTGACTTTCTCCATAGGGTAAGATAGAATCAATAACCCAATGGATCTAGCTACTCTTCCCTCTCAGGATTAAATCCTCTGAGAGTAAGATTTAAGTATTTCCTATTAACACTCTCTTCCTCTCCTTCTTATAATAGTATTCACCCCCTCCCCTTCCCATACCTTCTTTGTGTGGTAAAGATTATCTCATTTTTCTTATTCCTTCAAGTTTATCTTGGTGCCATCTTCTATTCCCCACCCCTTATTTTCCCCATAGACCTATTATTAGTCCAACCTCTCCCTATGAATAATTCTTCCAGTTACTATAATAGTGAGTACAATTTTTGAGAATTACACATATTATTTCTCCATATAGGTATACAAGTAATTTGATCTTTTTGAAGCCTTTAAAGATGCACATTTAAAAGTAAGAGTTTTCTTTCTTTCCCCTCTCTTTCTTATTTACTTTTTTATAATTCTCTTGATTTTTGTGGATGGATATCAAACTTTCCATTTAGTTCTGGTTTCTTCTTTACAAACACTTGGAAATCTTTTATCTTTTTGAATGCCCATACTTTCCCCTGGAAGGATATAGTCAGGTTTTTTTTTAAATATCTTATTTTTTTAGAAAAAATTATCCATGATTACATGATTCTTGTTTTTACTTTCCCCTTCACCACCACCCCCATATACAAGGCACATTTCCACTGGTTTTAACATGTGTCATCAATCAAGATTTATTTACATATTATTGATAGTTGCATTGCTGTAGTCGTTTCAGGTCTACATCCCCAACCATGGCTGCATAAACCCATATAGTGAAGCAGTTGTTTTTCTTCTGTGTTTCCACTCCTGTAGTTCTTCCTTTGAATGTGGGTAGCATTATTTACCACAAGTACCTCAAAATAGTCCTGGGTCATTGCTTTGCTGCCAGTACAGATGTCCATTGCATTCAATTTTACCACAATGTATCAGTGTCTGTGTACAATGTTGTTCTGGCTGTGTTCCTTTCACTCTGCATCAATTCCTGGAGGTCTTTCCAGTTCACATGGAATTCTTCCAGTTTTTTATTCCTTTGAGTACAATAGTATTCCATCACCAGCATAAACCACAATTTGTTCAGCCATTCCCCAATTGAAGAGCATACCCTCCTTTTCCAGTTTTTTGCCACTACAAATAGCATGGCTATAAATATTTTTCTACGTCTGTTTATCTATGATCTCTTTGGGGGTACAAACAAACAGAGTAATGCTATAGCTGGATCGAAAGGCAGGCAGTCCTTTAGAGCTCTTTGGGCATAGTCCAAATTGCCATCCAGAATGGTTGGATCAGTTTACAACTCCACCAGCAATGCATTAATGTCCCAATTTTGCCACATCCGGGATCCTCCAGCATTCAATACTCTACCCTTCTCTCATTTTAGCCAATCTGCTAGGTGTGCGGTGGTACCCCAGAGTTGTTTTGATTTGAACGTCTCTAATTGTTAGAGATTTAGAACACTTTCTCATGTGCTTATTGATAGTTTTGATTTCTTTACCTGAAAATTGCCTATTCATGTCCCTTGCAATTTAGCAGTTGGGGAATGGCTTGATTTTTTATAAAATTGATTTAGCTCCTGGTATATTTAAGTAATTAGACCACTGTCAGAGTTTTTTGTTGTAAAGATTTCTTCCCAGTTTGTTGTTTCCCTTCTGATTTTGGTTGCATTATTTTTGTTTGTACAAAAACTTTGTAATTTAATATAATCAAATTATTTATTTTACATTTTGTAATTGTTTCTAAATCTTGCTTGGTTTTAAATTTTTCCCTTTCCCGTAGATCTGACTATTATACTATTCTGTGTTTACTTAATTTATTTATAGTTTCATTCATTATATTCAATTCATTCACCCATTTTCAATTTATCTTGGTGTAGTGTGTGAGATGTTGATCTAAACCTAATCTCTCCCATATTGTTTTCCAAATTTCCCAGAAGTTTTTTCAAATAGTGGATTTTTGTTTCAAAATTTGGGCTCTTTGGGTTTATCATACACTGTCTTGCTGATGTCACTTACGCCAAGTCTATTCCACTGATCCTCCCTTCTGTCTCTTAGCCAGTACCATAGCGTTTTGATGACCGCTGCTTTATAGTACAGTTTAATATCTAGTACTGCTAGGCCACCTTTCTTCACGTTTTTTTTTTCATTATTTTCATTGATATTCTTGATGTTTTGTTCCACCAAATGAACTTTGTTATAGTTTTTTTCTAATTCAGTAAAAAAGTTTTATGGTAGTTTGATAGATATATCACGAAATAGGTAAATTAATTTGAGTAGAACGGTCATTTTTATTGTTACCTTGCCCTACCAATGAGCAATCAATGTTTTTCCAATTTTTTAGATCTATTTTTACGTGTTTGGAAAGTGTTTTGTAGTTGTTTTCATATAATTCCTGTGTTTGTTTTGGTAGATAGATTCCTAAGCATTTTATATTGTTTAGGATGATTTTAAATGGTGTTTTCCTTTCTACCTCTTGCTGTTGTGATGTGTTGGAAATATATAGAAATGCTGATGATTGATGTGGATTTATTTTTTATCTTGCAACTTTGCTAAAGTTGTTCATTATTTCTACTAGCTTTTTAGTTGATTCTCTAGGATTTTCTAAGTAGAACATTATATCCTCTGCAGAGTGATAGCTTAGTCTCCTCATTGCCTATTTTAATACCCTCAATTTCTTTTACTTCTCTAATTGCTACTCCTAGTGTTTCTAGTACAATATTAAATAATAGAGGTGATAGTGGGCATGCTTGTTTCATGCCTGATCATATTGCAAAGGCTTCTAATTAATCCCCATTGTGTATGATGCTTTTTTTGATTAATTTTTTATTTTTAGAAAAATTTTCCATGGTTACATAATTCATGTTTTTACTTTACCCTTCACCCATTCAAACTCCCCCCCACCATAGCTAACTCACATTTCCACTGGTTTTAACATATGTGGTCAGTCAAGACTTATTTACATATTATTGATAGTTACATTGGTGTTGTCCTTTAAGGTCTACATCCCCAATCATGTCCTCATCAACCCAAGTGTTATGATACAAAAAGCATATGATGATTGTTGATGGTTTTATATATATATGTATGTATATGTGTATATATATG
>NW_025391815.1:0-8539 GCF_016433145.1 Gracilinanus agilis | reverse complement strand
TCCTTCTATTTTATCAGTCTTTTGACTTTGTTTTATTTGTTCTTTTTGTCTTGAGAGATCATTTGCTTCTAATTGATCAATTCTAGCCTTTAGGGACTGGTTTTCCTTTTCAATCTGGTCATTTTTTGTGTTCAATTTGCTTATCACTCCATTTGATTTCTGGGCCTCACTTTCCAATTGTGAAATTCTGCCTTTTAAACTGTTATTTTCTTGCCAGATCACTTCCATCTTTTTTATCATCTCGGATTTGAACTCTTCAATAGCTTGTGACCAGTTTTCCTTATTTTGGGAAGGTTTGGATATGTTTTCTTGTTTGTTCTCCTCTGTTGTCTGGATTTTCTCCGTGTAAAAGTTGTCGAGTGTTCCAGAGTTCCTCTTGATAATCTTTCTCTTCTGGGCTTCCTGATGGCTTGTCATTGTTGTTAGCCCAGAGCCTTCTCAGCTTTATTCTCACACTCAGGGTCTCTCTACGGTGTCTAGGCTCCGGAGGTCTCAGGTCTCCTTGTTCTCAGGGTCGAGCCTCCTGGTTTTCCCTGGTCTGCCCCTCTATCAATTAGTACATGAAAAAGTGTTCTAAATCTCTTATAATTGGAGAAATGCAAATGAAAACAATATTGAGGTACCATCTCACACCTAGAAGGCTGGCCAATATGGTAGCAAAGGAAAGTGATAAATGTTGGAGGGGATGTGGCAAGATTGTGACACTAATACACTACTGTTGGAGTTGTTAATTAATCCAACCATTCTGGATGGCAATTCGGAATTATGTCCAAAGGGCTTTAAAAGACAGGATACCTTTTGATCCAGCCATATCATTGCTGGATTTGTATCCCAAAGAGATAATAAGGAAAAATGCTTGTACAAAAATATTTATAGCTGTGCTCTTTGAGATGGCAAAAAAATGGGAAATGAAGGGTTGTAACCTGTATTGGGAAATAGCTGAACAAATTGTGGTAACTGATGGTGATGGAATACAATTGTGCTGAAAGGAATGATGAATTGGAGGATTTCTACATCACCTGGAATGACCTCAAGGAATTCATACAGAGCAAAATAAACAGAACCAGGAGAACATTGTACACAGTGACTACTACATGGCATCATAATCAAATATAACAGACTTTTCTACTAGTAGCAGTACAATGATCCAAGACAATCCAGAGGAACTTATGAGAAAGAAAGCCAACTACATCCAGAGAAAGAACTGAGGAAGTAGAAATCCAGAAGAAAAACATATGATAGATCACGTGGTTTGATGGGGATATGATTAGGGTTTTGTCATTAAAAGGTACTATTTCAAATATGATTAACAAGGAAATAGGTTTTAACAATGATAACTGTATAACCCAGTGTAATTGCTTGTCAGGTTGGTGAAAGGGGAGAGAAGAGTAGAGGGAAAGAATATGAATCTTGTAACCATGGAAAAATTAATTAACTCTAGACAATATAAAATGCCTGGTAATCTTTTGGCAAAGACAAATCCAGGTATTATATGAACACTGTTTTTTTAAATACTTTTCACACAAGCAAAGTTAGATTCCAATAAGTAAAAAAAAATAATTGTATATTGATAGGTTGAGGGAATACAAAAGTAACAATTCTACCTAAATTAAATAACTAACTCAGTATCATACCAAATAACAGATAATAATTTTATAGAATAAAAAAAAATAATAAAATTAATCTGGAAGAACAAATGATCAAGAATATCATGGGAATTTTTGAAAAAAAATGTGGCCTAGTAGTACCAGATCTCAAACTTCAGTATAAAGCAGTAATCATCAGAACAGTCTGGAACTGGTTAAGAAATACATTGGTGAGCCTATGGAATAAATTAGATAGACAGTGTACTGTGGTAAATGACCTTAGCAAATAATGTTTAATAAACTCAAAGATCCCAGCTTTTGGGATAAGGACTCACTGTTTAACATAAACTTCTGGGAAAAGCGGCAAACAGTATGACAGAAATTAGGTATAGACAAATATCTCACATCCTATATCGAGATAAGGTCAAAATAGTAATATGATTTAGATATAAAGAGTGATACCATAACTAAATTAAAGAAACAGAATAATTTACCTAGCAGCGATAGGGAGAAGGGAAAAAATTATAACAAAACATGACACAGAGAACATTATAAGATGTAAAATGAATAATTTTGGTTATTTTGAATTAAAAAGCCTTTCTACAACAAATCCAATTTAACGAATATTAGAATGGGAAACAAGAAATTGGGAGAAAATTTATAACAGATTTCTCAGACTGAAATCTTATTTCTCAGATTTATAGAGAAATAAATGTATAAAAATGTATAAAAATGCAAGCCACTCCCTAATTGATAAATTATAAAAGGATATGAACAAACAATTTTCAGATTAAGATATTAAAGTTATTAATAATCATATTAAAATCAGCTAAATAACTCTTGATTAGAGAAATTCAAAATAAAACAACCCTGAAGTAACAACTCACACCTATCTGATTGACCAATGTGAGAGTAAAGTGATAAATATTGGAGGGGACGTGGGATGCTATTAGGATACTAAAGCATTGTTGGTGGATTTGTGAACTGATCCAACCATTCTGGAAGGTAATCTGGAAATATGCCCAATGGGCTATAATACTGCATACCCATGATCCTGTACTAATACTACTGGGTCTGTATAGCAAAGAGATCATAGAAATGTGGAAAGAACCTACTGGTATAAAAATATTCATAGCAATTCTTTTTGAGGTTACAAAGTATTGGAAATTGAGGGGATGGTTATCAATTGGGGAATGGTCAAACAAATTCTAATATATATGTAAATGATATAATACTATAGTGCTATATGAAATAAGCAGGATGAATTTAGAAAGATCTACATGAACTGATGCAGGGGGAAGTAAGCAGACTTGAGACATCATTGTACACAGTAACAGCAATATTGTATAATGATCAACTGTGAAAGACTTAGCTACTCCTGGTAATACAATGATCTAGGAAAATTTAAAGAATGTATGACAAAGAATGTTTTCCACCTCTATGCAATGAACTTTTAGAGTCAGATGCAGATCAAAACATACTGTCTTTCACGTTCATTTATTTATAGTTTTATTTGGGGGTTTTTGTTTTATATGAGTATTCTCATGCAACAATGATGACAATTAGTATGTTTTGCATGATATGATAATATTGTATATTCCATGTATAATCCATATCAAATTGCTTACCATATCTGAGAGGGGGAAAGGAAGGGAGGGAAGGAGATAATTTGGATCTCATAATTTCAGAAAATATGTTGAAAATTGTTATCACATATAATTGGGAAAATAATTTATCTTTGAATTAAAATATTTATTTATATTGAGGATGAGAATGAAATCTGTTGAAGGATATGGCATGTAATGGGATCAGTTGAGCTGGTAGAGGGCTTAGCCTTGGTAGGAAGTAAAATCATCTTTTGGGATGACATAGAGGTAAAAGAGGATGTGAAAGAAGGTATATGAGTGCTATATGATGAAGAAGACAAGATAAGAAAAAGCTCATGGCAAATGGCCTAATTTTTTTCTGTCAAATATTGGCCAAGGTTCTCTCTCAGAGAGTAGGTGAAAATCACAGGAGATTTGAACACAGATGAAAAGAAAACAATGTTTTGAAGAATTAGTTGAAGAGTAAATTATAGTAGGATTGTCTAGCTGTGTAGTGAAGTAATGTAACTTAAATTTGTAGTGGAACGAATCAGAATAGTTGCATAATTTTCTCAACTTTTATTCAATACCACAAATGTAGGAATAAATGTGACACATTCTAATGATTGAGAGCATTTATCAGGTCATCCTGAACTCTTTTCTGCTTGCTAAGAGGATATAGAACTCAGTGCCCCATATCATGTCAGACTTAGGTCTAAACTAAACTATAAATTGATCATATTTTGAGACAACTACATATTGCTTTTCATAACTGTATAGAAGATAACTGTCCATAGGTAAGATGTGTAGCCTAATAAATGACTGGATGAAATTAATAATAATAGATGCATCAACTAGGAATGTAAATGTTGCTTCTGAAATGCTTGAAACCATTTTATTCTCTCTTTAAAATACCTCCCCTTTGCATTAATTTTCAACTTATGAGTTTGCACTATTAAGGAAAAAATTGCTAGAAAAAATTAAACCGTCCCAGTTCTCTTAGTTACCATGAATTTAAATTTATGGATACTGAATTAGTGGATTTTACAGCACATTTAAAAACATTTGAATTTGTAGCTGTGGGAAGCCAATAAAAGACTAGATAAAAATCTGAGATTCCTCTTTTGACCCCTTTTGTGATCCTTTGATTTCTTCTTGAAAAGTATTATGACCTTATTGAAAAGCTTTAAGTTCCTATCAAACCTGAATTTAAAGGGTTAACACTGTTAACACAGCAAGGAATGCTGCTGCCTGTTATAGCCAAGGCCAAGATACTCCCCAACTTGGCTTTCTGATAAGAACCTAGTCAAAATTCAGCCTTGGCCTTGGTCTATTCTGAAGCCAATGTTTTGAGTTTTGATGTGACATAATTTGTAACTTCTGTGCATCTGCAAAGTTTTGGGGGGGCAGTTCTTTTGTGTGAAATGAGTCTTGAAACATATATGATAAACTCCATGCTCCTGGAGCCAGATCTGGAAGCATGAGGTAAAAGACAACTCCCTTGTTCTGTCCTTATTTCTTTATCAACTAAAATGTCCTTATCACATTATCAGAGATGATAAAGAGATCTCCACACAAAGCCTTAGTCAATATTTTCTTAAATTACCCCTCTGACTCACCCAGCCTCCAAAAGAAAGATTCCTTGATTCCCTGTTTCTTGCATATCTCTTTGGAGTCCTTTAGGTCAGGTTGTCACATCCACATTTCATGTGTCCAAATGAGAGAACTCATCAGGGACATATTTACATCCAGAGTCATTCTTTTAATCATCCATATGAGGGCTGTTTCCTGTGAAGCATTTCAGCCTTTGCTGACCTGAGAAGGAAAGTGAACTCATTTATTAGGGAAGCTGTCCCATGAATTCCTATGGCTCCTAATCAACTTGTTGGAGAGCAACTTTTTTAGTGTGATTTGCAGTGATTACCAATTTTACAGTGATTACCAATCCCCAGAGTCATTTAACCAGCTCTAATCAGGGTTATTATTATTTAAGGTATGTATTTGTTTCAACTATCCTAAAATATCACACTGAAAGGACATATAAGAAAAAAAAGGAGGCATACACATTTCACAAGTGGACATGTGCCAGACACATTAAGAATAGAAAGAAAGAAGTATAAGGTAGAGAATAAGGCCAAAGTCAAAGCTGATCAGATTCCAAATTTTGAATAAAAAACTACAAGGAGGAAAGAACAATTAAAAGCTATAAAATCAAGGGGAATCAAAAAGGAAGACATGTACCACAAAGTGATAAAATTCAAAATTTTACTTCTAATTGCTGGAAAAGGGAAAGGAAAGTGTTTTTTAAAATCATCATTGAATGGGACAGAGATTGAAAATATAGTAAAGGGGATAGTCAAAATAATAGAATGAGAAATCTGTTAGGATTGAAAAGAGCCTAAGTATATAGCCTTTTTCTACTCCTTGACTAAGTCCCTTTGATTTTCTTGGGTATAGTTTCCTCATCTCTAAAACAAAGTGCTGACCTACCTGACCTATATCAAATGCTCTATTCAAATCTAAAAATCTTATTTAATTCAGCTGACCTTTTCTACAAAGAAAAAATTTCCTTGAATTTTAGTTTATAGTATTTAATATATATGGTAATATCTTTAAGCATGTTATTTTGATGGAAGTAGTCTTCTTTCCTCTCTTTTGATAACAGATATCATCATCAAATCAACATCTATTATTAACTATTATTAACTTACTTTTAGCTAGGTACTGTGCTAGACCTATTGAAATTTATAATTATAATCATAAATTATTACAATATATATCCCTTGCTTTCAAAGAGCTGACAGTCTAGTTGAGAGTGACTAGAAAAAATATGAGGAAAGTTGAATAATAATACAGGATTTAAATAACAAGAGAAAATATTTCAATGTAATATTGACAAACTATCAATTTTTAATCTATAATAAGTGTTCTAGGAGATCAGAGGACAGATTTCTCACTTTTGGTCAAGTGACTGGAAGAAGGCATTCAGAAGGAGAAGGGCTTTGATCTAGTTATTGAAGAAAGAGTAGATAAGAGGAGAGGAAAGAAGGACGTTCCAAATAGGTGAATCACATAAGCCAAAATATTGTACATGTTCTAACACCATAAGACTAATTTCCCTAAGTCATTAAGTTTAAACCAGTTCTTGCAAGCTAATAAAATTTCAATTGGTTGAAGAAATTGCTAGATATCTACCACAAATTCTCCCTCCTCAAAACTAACCTTTATGTCTTTTACTTTTACTATCTGTTTGCCATGGAAACACTTGCACTTCCTTATCCATAAACTTTTCACAACCTTTCAAAAGTTGGTATACACATAAAGGAATAGAAATAAAAGTCACAGAGTTTGTGGTTTGATACACAGAGATACAGACTACTTTAATATACAATTACTCCAACAGTAATGTAAGCTTCAGCATTAAAGACAACTTGACAATTACCTTCAAAAACTGAGTGCACAGCAAATAATCTTAACATCCTGGAAAGTAGGGATTATGTTTTTCATTGGTTTTATTTCATTCAAAGCACCTCCTAAAATGCTTTCCTTAAAGTAGAAGATCAATTATCATTGATTAATTTGTTGACCAAAAATATCCCATTACAAATATTCATCTTTCATCCATGGATCTATCTTCTGCTCATTTATATTTTTTACTCATGTAATGTGTCAGGATAACAAGGATCAAGTATTTTCTACCTCTAAAGAAAATCTATTGTGTGAACTCATATTTCATATAGGAAAAGAGAATATGTATATTTTAGCTCTGTTTCCCAAATTCCTTTGGAATATACTGTCATTAATATGTCCTTGAATTCTTTTAGGTTTTGGGAAATTAAGCAATGGTTATTTTCATGACCCAAGTATTACATATGTCACATTCAGAAGAAAAAAGCTAGGGTGACTTTCATATCGATTGCCATTGTTTTAAAAGTTATTACAATACTAGAAAAGGTTTCTTTTTCAGTTTCCAAAATTAATAATTGAATTTTGTTTCCTTTATACTGATTCAATTTAATCAGGTTTGGGCTTCCTAAAATAGACGAAGTTTGACCTTTAAGTCATTATATGATTTTGCCTTGTGGACATATTAATTAGGGAAATTAAATTCACTTTAAGAGAAAAATTAAAATGGAAAATTGTTAAGCTTAATGACATTAAAGTCCCACAACATGCAGCCTGGGAATCACTGAGATTTGATATCCAAAAGATGCATTAGCCTATCTCCTGTCAGTGCCATGTAATTAAATATAATATATAGCCTCCAATAGCTTTCCAGTCTTGTTTTAGAACTCTCTCATGACTGCATTTGTAGCAAATATAACCTTTATTTTTCTAGACTTTATAAGGCTAGTGAACCATAGTTATCAGAAGTCACAAAATGATTTTTGTCTTTAATTTTATGACCATTCAACATTTAAAAATTAACCCTCAAAATAATTAAACACATGTTTGTCCTATTTTGTAGACATCTAAATGACATAGTACCCTCATCAATTTTGGGCTTTTGTGAAAATCCAAAAAATCCTATTTGGTTGAGATGGAGTGGGTTTTTTGGTCTAGATGTATATATTCCTCTTGCCCTTTTTGTGGGAAAATTTATGCCCTTTGTTTAGAGAAGTTTAAGAATGGAGAGACTAGTCAATAAGGGCACAGTCTCCAATCTCATTTGAATAGCTAAGGTCTCACCACATGAAATAGAAAAGAACCTGAGAACATACCACTCAGCATAGAACTCAGAATTCCAAGTGTGAAATTTTGGGAGTAAGAGTGTCTCTTCCCATACACAACACTCTGAAGATAAGCCAACTCCAGTCATCATTCTTGGATCCAAATTTTGGGAGAAGGAATACATCATTTTAGCCCAAACCAGTTATCATCTACTGATAAACTGCTAAATAAAGTAACAAGAACCCTGGGAATAACAGTCACACCAATCTTCTTGGTCTGCTTGCAGATCCCTAATACCTGCCATCATTATCTAGGGGAACAAGATCTATAGACATATGGCCTGACAACTGGGACCCTAAACACGTTGGAGACTTTCCATGTGATTTTTTTTCTAAATACTCTCATATATATTCTCTCCCATTTGTGAGCTTCTTGAGATCAAGGGATATTTGACCTTTCTATTTGTATCTCCAGCATTTAGTGCAGCATTTCACATGCAATAAGTCCTTAATATAGGCCTTTTAATTAATTTATTTACATGTATTGATTAGGAAGAAGGAAAAGAACTTCAATAGAACCTCTATTTGTTAGATCAGAGGGAAATTTCCCATGGGACTGTCATTAACTGTGTTCCCCCATTTTCTTCTCTTATGAAAGTAAAATCATAGTATTTGTGGCTCCAGAAACATCACTGAT
>NW_025391814.1:0-7057 GCF_016433145.1 Gracilinanus agilis | reverse complement strand
GCAATTCACTAACCACTACCACCACCATCCCATAATTAGAAAGACACTTTCTAACTATGCCTCCTCCTATTGGTATAATTAAAAGGAAGTAGTAACATCACTGGGCAACTGGGTGGCACAGTAGACAGGGTGCCAGACCTGGAGTTAGGAAGACATCTTTCTGAGTTCACATCTGACCTCTGATACTAATTGCGTGACCCTGGGCAAGTCATTAATCTGGTTTGCCTCAACTTCTCATCTGTTAAATGAGCTGAAGAAGGAAATGATCAACCACCACAGTATCTTTGACAAGAAAACCTCAAATAGCATCACAATGCAAACAACAGTAACATCATTAGTGATTAAAGACAGGTACAGACTCTTTAAACATCTCTTTTTCATCCATTATACATTTGTAATTGGGTCTGGAGAAGTAAGTGAAAGGACAATGTGTATCCCTCCCTGACACCCTAGGGGATCGTTCTGGATTGGAGGCATGAACAATTGTTAAAAATGCACCCATGGGGGGCAGCTGGGTAGCTCAGTGGAGTGAGAGTCAGGCCTAGAGACAGGAGGTCCTAGGTTCAAACCCGGCCTCAGCCACTTCCCAGCTGTGTGACCCTGGGCAAGTCACTTGACCCCCATTGCCCACCCTTACCAATCTTCCACCTATGAGACAATACACAGAAGTACAAGGGTTTAAAAAAACAAAACAAAAAAAATGCACCCATGTTATCATGCCAAAGATGGCAGATTTTTCAGACAGTAGGATATTGGAACTGGAACTGGCACATATTCAGAGTGCTCCTGATGCTAGTCCCCAAATAAGAAAGACTGGGAGCCTGTTTTCCGAGAGCAGTATGATGATATATAGAGTAATGGAAATGCATTGGAGACTTGGAGCATGTATAGATATTCTATAACTAATTATAGCCTGCATGTGATGGACAGCAGCCTCTTCGACTGGCTGTAGTGAATTGGAACAGAGGATGTCTAGAAAGGTTTTAGTTGGCCTCTGCCTCATTCTCTTTGGCTGTTTGCTTTTGTCAGCTCTCTATGATCATTTACTGCCAGCATCCAGTGAGAGACGATGCTATAAGAGGACACACAGGTCTTAGGGCTTTTCTCAATCAGACTAATATGTGGTTCCATGAAATAAGCCTTGGTTCTTGTCTTTGCCATTTAGGCAAAGGAAATTAAGCTAGAGGCTCTAATTCTGTGAGTCTTAAAAGGTCACAAGAGTATTAGTGAGTCACCAGTTATTCCAGTGCTTCAGAGTCCTAGTGTTCAGGTTTTGCATCTGCTTCAGCATCGATGCCCCAGAGAGGAAGGAGCAACTTTGGGGAGCAATCTTCAGGGCTCAGCCACAGATAGCTGTGATGATGATTCATCAAATAGCAATGATGCATTTGGATGTGAACCTGGAAGAGCCAACGCTATATATGAACTGAGCTAAGTTTGAGTCTATTCTTTGAAGATACCACCATGGAATCAGGGGATAGTATGCCCCACACCCTGGATGTTTGTACTTTTGCTATTGCTGTATCTTGGAACTAAATCAATCTTTGTAAAAGCTAATTGATGTTAAGTGGTTTAAAAGGAAGTGGGGTACTAAGGAGTGGTAGCATTAGAGATGCCTCTAACCTTCCAGAGTACCTCTAGAATCCTGAAGGGCAGATGTAGTCATCATGGCCCTGCATGAGTAACTCAGAATATATTTTCCGTACTTCAGCAACCAGTTCCTTTCTATTCCCTGCCAGGACTTTGACCCTTTGATTTCTTTTCAACTTAAGTCCTTTTAAATTATGTTACCTTAACAAGGTAAGAACTGTCCTCTTTCTGTTTTATAATCTCCAGTCCTAACTTGTCTGTCTACTCTCTGCTACCATTCATGACATTTTCCTCTGAGATCCCTTTCCAATGATCTCCTGTTTCTTCACTCTCCTACTTCTGACACAATGTATAGATGGAACCTAAGTAGAAATCTTAAAAGCCTATAACCTGATATGACATAGTTTCTTCTTTTACTTTTTTGTCTAGACCTATGATTTCACCTGTCTATGGAGCTTCTTACGTGGAAGAATCTTACCAGCAATGAAACTCTTAGAGGGTCGTCTGGGAGTAATAAAAAATTAAGTGACTTACTTCTCTATGGTCAAAGCCTATATGTGCCATGTTTGACACAGCCTATTATATGTGTCAGAAGACCAAAACCAAAACCTTCCTGTCTCCAGTGACACCCCCATATCCATTAAGCCAAGCTGCCCCTCACACAGTTTATACCTGGAATCCCTAAGGTGCTGGAGTCAAGTCATACTATTTTCCCCGATCCTACTGCTAAATTTTCAGGGTGAGCATTTAAACCTGAAAATCAGCAAAAGCTGCAAATCAAGGCTTGATTTATTATTTTACTGATTGTCTATAGTGATGAAGAAAATGTTAATAATGATGATTAAGCTTTAAAATGTACTGTGCATCTATTTCCTACCCCCCCAAGTCAATTGGCAAACACTTACCAGCATACTACTGCCTCAAAAAATATTATAAGAGATGGAAAGGATCTCTTCTTTAGCAAATGAGTAAACTGAGATCTAACCTAAAGTTAAGAGGCTTATAAATGATAACTTGTAGGGAACATAGTATCATAGAAAGAATATTGAATTTGAAATGAAGGACCTACATGCCAATTCTACCTCTATCATTTATTATCCATGTGTCTAGACCTAAGTTTCCTCACCTGTAAAGTGATGGTTGGCCTGGATTATCTCTAAGATTCATGTCCTCTCTTATATGTATGAGCCTGTGACCAAATAACTTTTAAAGTCTCCTTGAAATTTAAAAATCTGGTCTGATAATGACATCTTCCATTTATCAATTTCCAAGAATTAGAGTTTCATCAAAGTTACTCATTAAAAAATGTCCTACTAGACTCTCGCTGTGCCATGGTTCCCAAACAATCCTCCTTTACTAAGCCAGAACATAATTAGCAAACTTGGAAACTTGCCAAGCCACTGAAGGGATTAATTCCCTCAAGCTTATTCTACCCTCCCTGCCATCCCCACCCAGTCACCATCAAACACCATGAAATTAAGAGTGCTGGGGAAGGTCAGAACTTTTATTTGGTCTCATCTGAAGCATAACTCTTGAAAGCCCATGTGGTGTGCTGACTCAAAAGAAAGACTGTCTTCTTCCCAAATTATTAATATTGCTTTCTTAGTGGCAAAGGTAAATCTTACATAACTGCTACTGCTGGACAATGAAATTGCTTTTTGGTAATGGACTTTTAAAAATGAATTCACTGCTAAAATTCACCTTCCCAGGCATAGAATATGCATATGGAATTGGGTTTATTCCAAAGTCCTTGCAGTGAAAGAACACAATAAAGGATTTGCTTAAAACTCAAGAAGCAGGTGCCAAGGCTTTCCACTCTTAACCATCATCCCTTTTTCTTCTCAACTCATTTTATGTCATTTCAGTGGGTGGTTTAACTTGAGATGACTTCTTTTTGGGGTGGTTAGGATGTTTGAGATGGGGAAGAGTGAGGGAAGTTTTGGAATGTAAAAAAGTAAAAAGATGTCAGCTACAGTCTGCTATTCATGCCATTCCACCATCTTTGGGTCACTCTCAATTGTAATTCTACCAGTCAAGAAGAAAACAAGAAGATGGTGTTGTGAAAGTCCAGAATGCTAGAGGTTTGGCAAAAGATGTACAAGGCTGCCATTTATTCCTTGAGCCTTTTTCTCTCTCTGTTTGAGGCAGAACTCAAGCCATAGGGCTGGCACTGGTTGTCTTGAAGGCTGGAAAGTTTCCTCTGAAAACAAGGCATTTCCAGAGGCTTCCTTAGCTTTTTTTTCAAGTGCCAGCTAATCAGCTAAAATCCTACTGTCTTTGAGAAGCCTCTACTGAACCCCCGAATGCTAGTGTCTTCTCTTTGCTGATTATCTTTAATTCGGCCTGTGTGTATCTTATCTGGACATAATTGTTTGCTGGTTGAATGCTGTTTTTCTAACATTAGACTCTGAGCAGAAAGTTTGGGTTTTTGCCTTTCTTTAAATTCCCAGAACTTAGCACAAGGAAGAAAGGAAGGATGTATTTATTAGGTATCTACTATGTCCTAAGCACTTTTACAAAAGTTCTCTCATTTTAACCTCACCTCAACCTTGGGATGGAGGTGCTATTATTATCCCCATTTTACAGATGAGGAACCCGAGGCAAATTGAGGTTAAGTGATTTGCCCAGGGTCACTGAGTAAGTATCTGAATCCAGATTTGAATTCAGGTCTTTCTGACTCCAGACCCAATACTTCATAGCTGCCAGAAGTTAAGTGATATTCCTAAGGTCATACACCCAGTAAGCAACTCAAAATCTTGACTTCAGACCCAGTACTCTATTCACTGTTCCAGTCACTTAACTTCTCTTTCCTGAACTATAAAATGGGGATAATAATAACACCTCCCCACTTGGGTTATTGTGAGGATCGAAGAAGAGAATCATTGTAAAAGTGCTTAGGACAGTGTTTGGCACATACTAGATGCTTAAAAAATGATCATTTCCTTCTTTTTTAAGCTGGCTAAAAAATAAAAATCAGTCACTAGAGTCTTTCGTGAACAAAATTAAAGGCATGAGGACAATATTCTGTCTCTGGGATGGACCTATATGTACATATTCATATATAGTTTATAAATATCCATCCACATATGTATACATGACATTATTTGGGGGAGTATATGTATATGTGTAGATATATTGTGTATATATATATGCATAGTAAATATATATGTGTATATATCTATTTTATAAGCATATACATATAATATACACATAACATGTATGCATATTAGATATGTTTATAAATATATGAATATATTTGATTTTGATATTTGATTTGATATTTTACATATATACATATTCTTTTGAATATATGTATGTACATTATATATATTTTATAAATATATACTTATGTGTATATATATGCAAATATATTCTTTCTTTGAAATAAGTATCTATGGCTCCTATTCTTTGCAATTGCTATGGAAAGACTTAGTATATCTTGGTAGCCTATCGTGGATCTGACCGTGTCATTTCCCCCTACTCAAAAACTTTTATTGGTTCTTCCCAGAGATAAAATACAAACTCCTTCATCTGCCCCAAAATCTGGCTCCCATCAACTGTACAGGCTTATTTCTTACCTCCCTCCCCTTCATGATCTCCGTGTTCTAATTGGGTTAATAACTTCCCAAGCTTCAGCCACTTCCACATTGTGCATTTGCAGAAGCATGCAAATAATCCTGATTCTTGGGCTCAGTTTCTTTTGTATTTCTACCTCTCAGAATCCTCTCCTTCCTTTCTTCCTTCCTTCCTGGCTCAGCTGGGATGCTGCATTGGTTCTCTAACCTTCCCCAGTTTCCCTAGTTGTAAGTCCTCTAGATTTTGCTTTTACATTGAAAAAACAAATGACATTAAAAGGATTTAAGAACTCTGATCAATTCAATGGCCAACCATTATTCCAGGGAACCAATAATGAAGAATCCTACCTATCTCCTGTCGGAGATGTAATGGACTAAGTGTACAGAATGAGATTCTGTACATTGGAGAGGGTCAATAAGAATTTGTTTAGTTTGACAGTATATTTGTTATAATGGTTTTTTTCTTTTTTCTTAGGGAGGAGGAAAAGAGGGAGAGAGAAAAATGCATGTTGGTTTAACATTTAAATAAGTGCTAAATAAGAAAATGATTTAAAATATTTTCCCACATATTATTAAAGCCCTTCTTTGTGCCAAGAGAGCATTTCAATGTGACTCTATAGATAAGGCTATTTGTCTAAGGGTTACCCTTTTCCTTCCTCATAGGATGGTCCATACACTCAGAAGATACTTATTCGGAATTCAATACAAATCAACATCTCTTTATCAGAAATAAAACCCATTGTGAAATTATGGATGTCAAATGAGATTTAAAGAAAATCAGAAATTTCTGAGTATAAAGTGTGCCAGTCTGCCAGGGAGCAGTGAGGAAGAAGGGGAGAAAGTAGAAGGGGGAATACATTTATTAAATCTCAGCATTGCAGTAAATTCTGCCCAGGAAGACCACTCCTTAAATGGGTCAGCGAGCCAGACGGGGTTCTTATTGCTCATGATTAGGATTCAGTATTCAGATGAGAGCAGCAGCATTCTTTCCTTGTAATTGGGTGACAAGTGGCTGGGTCCTTATCTAACCTGTTCTTCTCCCTGCTAAACAATACTCCCTGGATTCCCCCATCCCCTGTGGCTTCTATCTCTTTTAGTTTCTTCTCTCTAATTGGGAATATTACAATTCCTGTCCCCTAACTAACAAGGGGTTACATTACACTTATTTGAATCTATGTTGTTCCTTCAATTGACTGGAAGCTCCTTGAGGACAGGAACTATTTTGTTTTTAGTCTTTTATAATACCTATATATTGTATTAATACCTAACTGTCTGGCAGTGTGTTTGTATTTAACGGCAGGCTTTCTGGGGCGGGGAGGAGGAGGAAACACTATACAAGATACCCTGTTAAATTTAATTTGTGTTATTAACATTTTATCCATCATTTTCTTAAGTCTAGGCAATCAACAAAATAAAAAAAAATCAAGCCTTGATTTGTAACATGTGCCTATTTCTTTTTTTTTTTTTTAAACCTTTTCTTTCCTTCTTTGAATCAATACTATGTATTGGTTCCAAGGCAGAAGAGTAGTAAGGGCTAGACAGTGGGGGGGTTAAGTGACTTACCCAGGGTCACACAGCACATGTGCCTATTTCTGAAGTGCAATAAAAATTTAATTTGGCAAGCTGATCTATGCTTCTTCCAACACATTCCTGCATCCCAAACTTCTGAAACTTGGGACCATTCTGGGGTGGCCAGTATTCCCTGCCAGGGTTTGTAGGAGTAAAAAGGAATAAATGCTTCTAGGGTCTTTTATATATATATATAATATATAATTTAATAATATATAATTCAATATAATATTATACATATTATATAATAATATATAATTTAATATACTATTATATAATATATAACTTAATATAATATATAATGTATAACTTAATATATTGTA
>NW_025391813.1:0-4558 GCF_016433145.1 Gracilinanus agilis | reverse complement strand
AATGATAACACATCTACTTTCATATCATATTCCTCCTGTCTTGGAGAGTGGGGTAGGATGGAGGCAAAGAATATGAATTACAAAATGTCAAAAGATGATTATTTAAAATTGCATCAATATGTAAAAAATAAGAACACATAAAATAAAGAAAAAGGAGAATAGTATGGAGGTCTGGTTCATGGCAAGAGAAGTCAAAATTTACTTATTTGTTGCTAGCCTTTAGAGTTGTAGTTGAAGAATCCAAGTTTCAGTGTGAATGGGACATTGATGAAGATAATAATAACTAGAATACAAGCAGCAAGTAGTGAAGATCTCTAGGGCAATCATTCTTCAAAGAAAGTTGGTCAGTGGCAACCAGTAACACTAGAAATTTTTTAAAGAACAGTTAAAAAGTGCCATGGTATGTTGGTGATACCTGATACATATAGTATCTTAAAACTTTGCAAAGTGTTACACATACATTTTCTCACAAGTCTCACAACACTCCAGGACATTAGGTACAGAAGGTATTATTGTCCTATAAAATATCTTATTTAATTTTCTGTATTTTCTGTATCCCAACTCCAATACAATGCAAGCTGTTTGAAGGCAGGAATGATTTTGTGTTGTTCTTTGTATGCTTAACACATACCTTGATAACTATCATTCTAGTTGTTTTATAATTGCATGGTGAATTAAAATGAATTCTAATAACTAATCTACTCCTTTGTATAGGTGAAATAATGAATGGCTGGTTAAACCTGACAATATCCTAGTTATCATGGACTTCTTCCAGATCCCTAGTACTATTGAATAGTTTCCAAGATTCTGAAAGGGCAGGGATTTGAGGGGAAAATGACTCTCAGGTGATTGGAGCTATGTTCCCCTCAAGAAGAGATTAATTTGATACTTGAATTTTTCCTTTGCCTTGAACATGTTGAAATGGATACGTCATTGAATGATACATATTGTAATCCATTCCTAGTTGCTGTTCCTTTGAAATTCTTATCCTTGTTAGAAATACACGGCAAGAGTTTACCTAGTTTCATGTGGGTTTTAGCTTAGATGTCTTGACATTGGGTGATGTACACAGATTATCCCTCATTTTGAATCCCAGCTTTACTACTCTCTAGCTATTGTGACAAATGTACAAATCATTCCACCTCTTGTATTTAATGTCCTCTACATAAAATAAGAAGATTTGACAGAATAACTTCCTTATAGATCTAAATTCATGATCTTAGGGTTTTTGATTATTTTCATATAAAAAAGGAATTAATAATTCCTCTCTGGTATTAGCACCTTCAAATGAGAAAATTATAGTCTTTCCCTTATGCAACAAACTCCAGTGATTACTTATTACCTCCAGAATCAAATACAAAACTTGTCTTTAGTTTATTTTTTTAATTTTATTATTTTATTTTTAAAATTTTCAATTTTAAATATTTTCCTATGTTTTCATGTTTTATTTTCTTTCCCTCCCCTCTTCCCTCCCCGCTCCAAGTGCCAACAAGCAATGCCACTGGGTTGTACAAATGTTATCACTTGATACCTATTTCCATACTATTCATTTTTGCTGAAGAGTGACTTCCTCCTGACAACCTGCCATGCTGGATTGTCAGAGCTTGTGGGTAGCCATGCTAACCTCACAGCCTCGATGGCTTCAGGCAATCTCTGCCCCTGGCCTTCTCTTTCTTTAAGTACCAGCTAAATTGCCACCTTCTACAAGAAGACTTTCCAAATCCCTCTTAATTCTGGTGTCTTCCCTTTCTTGATTTCCATTTTATACTGTACATTTCTTGCTTATACTTAATCTTTGTATATTGCCTCCTCTTTTAGAGAAAGAGCTCTTTGAAAGTATAAGATATTTTTCCCATTTCTTTGTAAGCCCAGCACTTAAAACAGTCACTATACATAGTAGGCATTTTATTGATGCGAGTTGACTGAGTTGAAATGGTGTTTCTAATGGCAGTGACATAAAGGTGGTTCATTGCTGTCTTTCTTACTGCTGCATCTAAACCCCTACTGAGCCTTCCTCTTTGACTTGCAACTGGATGCTACCCTAATTAAATGTGAGCTCCTTCAGAGTAGGTATTACCTTTCTATTTGTATCCCCCATACTTGCTTTCCACAGAATAAGGATTTAATCAATGCTTTTTATTCATTCATTCAATTATTTTGAATTTTGAGCTGCAAATTTTGAGCTAGTCATTTGGTAATTCTTTTTGACCTCCACCAAGGAAATTTCATGTTTCCCTCCAGTAGAATGTAAGCTCCAATAGGCTAGGGATTGTTTTACTTTTCCTCTCTCTCTCTCTCTATCTCCAGGACCTAACACAACACTTCCTACTTTAAAAAGATTTCCTGAATTGAGTAGTCATAGAGAAGACCTTTGCAGGTTCAAAAATATTGCTTGCCTGAGTCTGAACTTTGAAAGCATTGGTCTCTTTGAGTTTCTTAGCATTTTGTGTCCCTTTTATTTACCTTAGTGGAAGATTGCCATGTGATTCTAAAGATTTTGGCAGAGGAGTTTTCTTAGTAATAACATTTAGTCATGTTGAAGGACCCATTTGCCTCTTGTCTCATGGAATCAGAAAGAACATTTAATCTAGATGAAGGTAATCCAATTCAAGGTAACATAAATAGGATCAAATTTAATCAAAATCTCAACTTGAACAGAAACTAAGATCTTGGTTTTATATAAATATGGTGGCACTGAAAGCAGGCTCAGTCTTGCTGTATTTCAACTTGAAAAAATAGAGCCACTTATGTAGGCTACCATTTTATTTCCTCCTCAATTCTGATTTTTGCAAATATTTCCTTAGGATCACTTCAGAAATCCCTTTAGTATCTATTTTCATCACCATACAAAATTAACTTGTTGGTTCAATTAGATATAGTCAGCTTCATCAGCAATATGTGGGTAATGGGGGCCATTAATGTCTCTAGTTCCCAAATTATTGGTTTGATTTAGAATGCAATTTTCAATTCGAAACCTTTATCATTTAGCTATTTGGAATTTGGGCAGATCTATGATTTTAATGAGATATGTAGTTTTGCATCATGGTAACTCACAGTTGCTATAAGTATTGTCATCCTAAGAATTTTTTTTTTCCTGTAGCTGGATCAGAGATCTAGAGCTGGAAATGGAAATTAGGGGCTTCTGACTTCAACCCCTCATTTACAGATTATGTAGGTGAAAAGTTGAATGACTTCTCCAAGTTCACACAGAGAAAATATGCCAAATTGGGAGTTCTAAATCATATTGAAGGATCATAGAATCATAGGTTTAGATCTGGAAGGAATCTCAGATATCATCTTTCATTTTGCTTATGAAGAAATTGAAGCCCAGAAAAACTTGTCCAAAATTTAAATCTATGTCTTCTAATTCAAAATTCATTTTTCTTCGGATATCATTATATGCCACTGCTATTTTTCCCTGAAGCCTGAATAGGAGATCCATTCAAATTTATTTATGATTTTGTTCACATTTGTGACTTCCATTTCTAATTATGTGACTTGTTTGCCACTATTTGAAGTTATGTCCTTATTTTATCTTTTATTACAGTTTTTTTCAGGCAAGCCATTGTCAGTACGATCCTGTGTGGTACATTCCTTTTAAATATTGTGTGGGTATATAACATATGTGAAACATGCACATAATATGTCCACATATATGAACACTGTGTACATACATGTACAATATATAGATATGTATCTATATGTCAACATTACATGAATCTCATGCATACCTCCTAACCTGGAGCATACTGATATTAAAGTCATGGGCTTTTGTGTGTGTGTGTGTGTGTGTGTGTGTGTGTGTGTGTGTGTGTGTGTGGTGAACATTTTGCAGATATTGATAATTCATTTCAGATTGATCTTAGCTCAATTTGGTGACTATTTGAAACACTTATTTAGTATACAAATAGGTATAACATACAAATAATAAAGTCTATCAACCTACACATATGTATATATATATGTATATATAGATATATAACCTATACATAAATATGCATACAATATACAAATAAATATTTTTCTAGAGGGATGCTTAGTAGCTCAGTGGGGATTAGTTTAATAGATTAGTTGTCCATTCTCATTCTATAATAAGGTCAATATTTTCCAGCCACTTTGTTTTTCTAGATGTGAATATTTAGATGCTTCCTTTCAAATTTCTGTGGATTGAACTGATGATTTGCAGTGTTCTCAGGTTTCATAGGAATAATTGTTATTCTAACTTGGACAGAAAATCACATAATTTTATCCATGACAGTGGTGAACACATTAAGTGTAGATCAGTATCTTTATTTTTTTTTTATTTTTTAGAAAAATTTTCCATGGTTACATGATTCATATTCTTACTTTCCATTTTACCCCCACTTTACCACCACCCCATAGCCGATATGCATTTCCACTAGTTTTACCATGTGTCATTGTAGATCAGTATCCTTAAATAAGAACTCCCTTCTCCTTTTTATGACAATATTCAACAGATGTCAAAGTTGCTTTTGTTATATTTACTATATGTTTTATATATTTGCTCTGTAAGCATACATATATTATATATATATAT
>NW_025391812.1:0-5740 GCF_016433145.1 Gracilinanus agilis | reverse complement strand
AAAAAAAATCAAAACTATCTATAATCACATGAAAAACTTTTCTAAATCTCTTATAATTAAATAAATGCAAATCAAAACAATTCTAAGGTACCACCTCACAAATAGCAGATTGGTCAATATGGCAGCAAAGGAAAATTATAAATGTTAGAGGGGTTGTGGCAAAATTGGGACATGAATGCATTGTTTGTGGAGTTTGAATTGAACCAACCATTCTTGAAGACAATTTGGAATTATGCCCAAAGGGCTTCAAAAGAATGACTGCCCTTTGATCCAGTCATACCACTGCTGGGTTAGTATCCTGAAGAATTAATAAGGAAAATTACATATACAAAAGTATTTGTGGCCATGCTATTTGTGCTGGAAAAAATTTGGAAAATGAGGAGGTGTCCATAGATTGGGGAATGACTGAACAAATTGTGGTATATGTTGGTGATGGAATACTATTGTGCTAAAAGGAATAATGAACTGGAGGATTTCTATATGAACTGGAAAGACCTCCAAGAACTGATGCAGAATGAAAGGAGCAGAACCAGGAGAAAATTGTACAAAGAGATTGATGCACTGTGGCACAGCTGAATATAATGGACTTCTCTACCAGCAGCAATGCAATGATCCAGGACAACTCTGAGGGACTTATGAGAAAGAAAACTATCCACATCCAGAGAAAGAATTGTGGACACAGAAACACAGAAGAGAACACATGGTTCAATGGGGATATCATTGGGGTTTTGGCTTTAAAAGACCACTCTATTGCAAATATTAATAATATGGATATAGGTTTTAAACAATGATACATGTATAACCCAGTGTAATTGATTGGTTGTGTCATTTCTAATGATACTGAAAAAAATAAAAATTAGGTCAATTTATATGATCAGAGGAAAATATTTCTGAGCACAGGATATTGACCAAGTTATAGTACTAATTTAAGTTGCCTGCCATTATCAGAAGGTATTATGACTATCTTGACTTTCAAAAAGTATGAATCTCAAAACAGAGGGAAAAAATGGCAAAAGAGTAGGTGAAGTTTGAGAAAAATGAAAGAGTAATTGAGAAAAGGCATTCCTGAATTTTTTAAATCAAAGCAGACATGATGATTCTTCATTGATTGAAATGTCAGGAGGATTTTCAGAGAAGGCTTTTAGATATTTTAAATGTCTTAAGCTTTTTACTTCACACCAAAACTTAGGAAGAGAATCTGACAGTCACTTATACTTAGGAATATTATGAATATAAGAGAAATATCATTGACAGCCAATTAAAAGGCTTCAAGGGTTTGGACAGATATAAAGACAGCCATCATTAAAAGTAGAAAAGAAACAGATTTTGTAAAGGGCATTCTTACTCAGTTGTCATTCAGCTCTTCCAAGATAGACTTTTTACATTAGTAATTGGTACAAAAACTATATAAAATTTAATATCTATTCTGACTTGTCTTTTCCCCTACATTTTCCATTTCCCCATATTAAAAAAGCTATCTTAGAGAATAAGTTCTTTAGGATTGTTAGTTTTGTTTCATCTGTAGTTTATAAGAGATATTTCACACCTTTAAACAATTGAGATACTGCTGACAATTATTCAACTTTCATAGTTAATATGGGAACAGGGTTTGTATTGATTGCTGCATATTTGAGAACCACCAGTTCCTGGATATATTAGTAGAATGGGCAATTGAATTCGTTATGAATAAAAATTTATCTTGGAGACTTTATACTAAATTATAAGTATTTATTAGTAAAGAGAAAGAAAGTTTTCAGGCTTTCTGACAAAGTCCCCAGCAGAGGCTAAAAATCATAGTTCTTGAATTTGAAGGCTGAGGGTAGGTTTGCTCTGCCACTTGCCAGAGATGTCTTAGATAGATAAGTGCCAGTTTACTAGTGAGACAATTCCTTCATAAAACAAAAAAATGGCAAAGAGAGAGAACACGCTTCACATGCTAGCTTTTCAAGTTCTGTCTAAATGCTCCTCCAAGATCCTCCAATTGGCCAAAATTTCGCCTCCATCACCATAGGTCATAGCCCTTGACTTCTACAGTTTTGATTTTCACTTGCCATGCTGGCAAATTAAGACACGTGATTCTGTGACTTCAGTAATGTAAGACTTCTGGGATCTGATGGTCTCCTAGATATTTAATTCACACAAATTCCTATTAGCCCATAATGACTACCCCCAACAAAGCTTTGGTTAGTGTGTCCAATGATTTTATATATCTATTTCTATAGCTACAGATATATGTACATACATAAATGTACATAAATATACATACAAACATATAATGATGATGGGATTGCACATCAAGTTATATGCAAATAAATTCAATCAGATTCCATAAATATCTATGATTATATTCATCTATAGTGTTACATACATACCAGCAAAACTGAAAACTGCAATGTTTAATCTAAAGGATAATTTTAATATTAGTTTTCCTTAGAATTATGTATTTTATATTTCCTTTCATATAAAATTAAACAAAACATTTACTAATGACATAGAGATGAACAAAGCTATTCCCCATTAAATTTTTCATCTCTCATAATATAATCAAATCAAACAGTACAGAAAGTTAACACATATCATTTTGTCTTGCATTTGAATTCAACTTTGTAAACTGGTATTCTCTTTTCTTAGATGTCTCTCCAGAAATTTATAACTGAAAGAAAAATATCCTAATTCAATACCATCACTTTATAAAAAGTAAAGTTCTCTTCATTTAAATTGCATGGGTATTATTAGTATATGCAAAGAACAGAATAGAATCCTATTGCCTCCCTCTTCAATGGTAATTCCAGGTCAAATATCAATCTTATTCTAATCTTTTTACATAGAGAGTCCTATTGGTTAGCTCTTGATGAACTCTCAGAATGACCTTTGTTCATATTTTTATTTGTGGCATAATTTATTAACCATTAGTAAATTAGATGCCCTGAATTATTCAACAAATATTAATTAAGTACTTACTGCCACAAGACCTTTTATTCCTCAGTCTGAAATGATTTTTAACACATCTTCATTTGTGGCTATATATACTCCTCATCATTAATTAATTGCATTCAAATTATTTATTATATGACTTATACTTTCACATGCCTGGATAAAATTCTGCCTAATCAAAAATTAAGAGCATTCTTTTAGGCAAGGTCCACTAAAAATCATTAATGACAATATTTGTATTTTTAATAATAAAGATAAGTCTGGAGACAAGTTAATTATTTGTTTACCATGTTTACTGTGTTCCCTGAAAGTAGCAAATGAACCAAATTTTGGTCAATGAAATATTATTACCCCCCAAAACAGTCTTTTGAAAATAATTGCCCTTCAGTTCTGATTGATCTTAATATGATTTGTGACATTAAACATTCTCATTTTATTTGCTTTGTTATTTCACTTTCTTGCCAAGCTAATGATTATCCCAAGTCCAATTTATAAAAAAGTACTTACTATTTAAAAGAATCCTGGTGTGAATGCTTTTGTTAGGGACAAAAATCCTTTCATATTTTAAAAAATCCTTAATTTCAATGTTTTAAGTATTGATGAGGATATTTGGATTTTTAACAAAGCAAAAATGTATTAAGCATGTTCTATGTAATAGATATTGGATAACTATATATATTGGAGATAAAAGATGGACATGAAAATCACTTCTTGCCTGGAACATTATTTCCTGAAATCCCTACCCGAATATTTGATAATTAATTATAAAACATCATTCAAATCTTCAGTTAAAAATACATTATTTCATTTTTTAAAGGCACATATTTTTATGTAGGAAATTTTAACTTGGAGTATTATAAATTTCATGGTGGGGTCAACAATAATAGAGATGGAAAGCATGAAGTCTGATGTTAAAGTACTGCATCAATGTGACATAAGAAGCAACAAAGATACACACAAACTGCTACCTGGGAATAATCCAAAGCAAAGATAATTCCGTTCTTAGTCAAAGGAATTTCCGTCCTTGGCTCTAGTTCTGATTCAGACATTATATATGCAATTCTGGGGAAGTCCCATCATTTCTTTTGATGTGAGTTCCCTCAGCTGTAAAATGGAGGAGTTGGACTAGATGACCTCTATGATCATTTCCTGGTCTAAAACTCCAGTTTTTATGATGAATGGAACTTTAGACCTGCAATGGAAGACCAGATCATAAATCTAGAGCTGGAAGGCAATCTAATCTATCCACTTTATTTTACAGATAATGAAACTGAGGTCCAGTAGGGTAAAAAATTTGTCCAGACATATACAAGTTCCAAGCATCGGAGGCAGGATTAGAACAGAGTTTGATGGATAGTAACAATTTTTTTCAATATATCTACATATGTTAAATGACTACAAAGTGCTTTACATGCATTGTCATATTTGATTCATGTTATAGAGTTAAGAAAAGGATCGATAAACCTAGTTTTACAAATAAGGAAAGTGAAAATTATGGAAATGACTAAACTTGTTTAAGGTTAAATTTAATGAGCAGAAGATATGGAGTCTTAATGAAGTTTTTTTTTACTTCTTTCTATATTCTTTTTACCACCTTGGAGATTAAAACATTGAAAGACATTTTTCACGGTAAGGGAGATTACAAGAACAAAAACTATTATGCAGACCGCAATGACAATATTACTTCTGAATTTTGAACATAATTTGATGTCTACAGCTCATACTTTTGAAATACCATAAATAATGAATCTTCAGATTTGCAAGAGGAGCAACATGCTTCTATTAGAAGAGAAGCAAATTGGAAGTATCAGCTTCTGCATTCCTAATCAAATTCTTATTTCAATCATCAACTTAATTTACTCATTCATAGCACACACAAACACAGATAATTGGCATTTTGCTGTTTACATACTCTCTTAAAATTCCATGTAAAAAAGTTCTTCCCTGAAGCCATAATGAGAGTTTGTTCCCCTGTGTCTCCCCCTATACACACCAGAATATAAGAAATGTATTATTCTGTTACAGAAGCTAATTTGAGAAGAGAATATTTTGCTCAGGTGAAAAGAAAACATCCATCTGGGGAAAACTACATTCTCTGAAATATCAAGTCCTAGCATTGCAAATCAATATTACTAGCACAAAGTCTGCATTCCTGTTGAAGACTATAAGATGAAAAGATATTGGGGGACCCTGATATTAGCTGTTTGCCAAAAAGCATCATTCAATGTGTCAAAAGTAAAATATAGGTAGAGATTCTCAATTAACATTTTTGGAGCTCACAAATGTACATTTCTTCTACTTCAATAATATATATGTGTATATATGTATATATACACATATATATATTGAGTAACCATTGAAATAATTTTGACAAAAATAATAATAGCTATATTTACATAGTAGTTTAAAGTTTGTGGAGGGCTTACACCATTTCTTCTTCTCCTCAGAGGAAGGTTGTGAGTTAAATTCTAGTTTTATATACATTTTACAAAAGGGAAAACTGAGGATGAGAGAGGTTTTATGACTTATCCAAAGTTAGGTGGTAGGTGTCTGAGGCAACATTCAAAAGAAATTTATATTTCCAACTTCTGATCCTTGGTCACTATATTTTAATACTCTAAATGACAATGGAAATGTCCATTGTCAATAGAAATTAAAGTATTTAGGCAAGGGATTTGAGTTCACATCAGATATGACACAGTTACATGTGTGCCCTTGAGCAAAATCACTTTGGGGTCACATTTTGCTCATGTGTAACATGGAGAGCTTGGCCTGAAACATATATATATATATATATATACATATA
>NW_025391811.1:0-7889 GCF_016433145.1 Gracilinanus agilis | reverse complement strand
AAAAAAGGAGGGAAGGAAGGAAGGAAGGAAGGAAGGAAGGAAGGAAGGAAGGAAGGAAGGAAGGAAGGAAGGAAGGAAGGAAGAAAATATCCCTGTATCGTATAAATATAGTCAAGCAAAACAAATTCCCACATCAGCCATGTCCAAAAATATTCTTTCTGTGTTAAGTTCCTAACTTTTCAGAAATTGTTTCCTAATACTTCTTTTTATCTATTCTATATTCCTGCCAAATTGGGCTATAAACTCAACATTGAGAAACCGAATATCTTTTAATAGGCTGCCCCCACCTGCCCCAGTGACATCCCTCCGTCCTGGCCATGCTTTGAATGTATTCTCTCTTCATTTCTGCTCCTTAAAAACAAAGATACAAAACCCTAGCTTCCATAGATTCAGCTCAGCTCAGATATCACCTCATCTCAAAGCATTTTCCTAATCTCTCATCCCACCTCAATTGTTGCTATTTATATATCTTCCTCCTCTCCTTATCCTGCAATTTACTTCTTTCTGTGCATGTATTTCACAATAGAATATCAACTTCTTGAGGGCAGGAATTCATTTAATTTTATCTTTGTTCCTCCAATACTTGCATAGCATCTTGTACATATTATTGGGCTTAATAAATGTTTGTGGAATTGAAAAGTAACTATAAGGAACTATCTTTCTGGGGCAGGGGCTTTTAACCTAGCATATGAGGAACATTTTTAGAGGCGGTGTGACTTTGGAAGCAGGGGAATACATCTTCACTTTCACTAACCTCTCTTTGAAATTTGGCATTTCCTTCTATTATTTAAAAATATAATTTTAGGGGGTAGCTAGGTGGCTCGGTGGATTGAGAGCTAGGCCTAGAGATATCCAAACAGGTTCAAAAGCCAGTAATGGTTTGGACTCCAACATAGTGCACTGTAGATATTACACTTAGGAAATGTATGCTTTCAAACTGAATTGTCTGGGTTATTGTGGAAGGAAGGATAAATGCCTGCACCCTAACCAATTTCTTTGGGGGAAATGAAGGAGCTATATAGAAGCTAATCATAAATATTAGGTATGATCGCTATACCATGACAGTACTTATTTTTGGTATCATAACAGGGTATAAGTGTTGAGAAAATAATAGAAGGAAATAGTAAATTTCAAGAAAAGGAACTTACTGGCAGTGATCTCTCTTACCTGTGAAACATAATCTTTCATGGGATGTGGTAAAAGCTAAATGACTTCAAACCACTTAAAAATAGACTAGATTAAACACTTAAGAATATGCTATAGGAAATTATCTGTACAAGCAGGAAGAAAAAGGTCAATCATTGAATTGATCTCTCTATCACTAATTTCTATAAAGAGCTGGCCCTATACCCACTAGATATATTATAGGCATTTACTGTTATCTCTCTCAACCATGTTCTGGTAAAAAAGGTTGCTTTTTCCCCCCTTTGAGCTATTCACTGATGTACCGTTCTGCTTCCATATTGATGTTTGAAGGTGTCCCTGATTTCTCAAAGGCTTTGCCAACAGAATGCTATCATTTTTCAGTTGTGGTAGTTGAAAATATATATAGCTCTGTTCTTTCAAGCCTAGCTTTCCTCGCTGCAGTAAGTAGCTTACTCCCTAACCCTTCTCCTACCTGTTATTCTCATACTTCTGGCGTACCTCTGGAGGTCTAACTAATAGCCCTTCTCAAATGTTCTTCTCTTTATAAAATAACCAGGTTAGAAATACAACTCAGAATCTTGTTTGTTGTTGTTGTTGTTGTTGTTGTGACATTTTTCAGACATACCCAACTCTCTGTGACCTCATTTGGGGTTTTCTTTGCAAAGATACTAGAGTGGCTTACCATTTCCTTCTCCATCTCATTTTATAGATAAGGAAACTAAGACAAACAGGGTTAAATGACTTGCCTAGGGTCACAGAACTAGTAAGTGTCTGCGACCAGATTTGAACTCAGGAAGATGAGTCTTCCTGACTTGTAGTCCAGAACCTTATCCACTGTGCCCTACTCAGAATTTTAAAGTTACTTAAAAGTGATCATAAGGACCAGCTCCTTGGCTCCAGGTAAGTAACAAAGGAAGAGGAGTGGCTCTCCTATTTTGAGGGATCACAAATATCTATTAGTAAGTTTTTTGGTGGTTAATAATACTAGAATCAGAATAATGTTCCTTATGTCTGATATATTGCTCTCAGACTAGGAATAGTAACTGGCTCTTTGATTTCACTGGTATAGGTCATTCCCAGGGAAGGAAACCTCCACTACCAATACTGGTTGGCCACTTTACGAGGTGCATGACCCTGGGCAAGTCTTTGAACTACTATATGCTTTAATTGATTCATCTATTAAATGGAAATAATAATAGCAGAAATTGCAAGGATTAAATGAAATAGCATTTGTAAAGTACTTAGTACAATACCTAGAAAATGAGAGATTCTTAATAATTTTTGCTTCCTCATTTTATTTACTTCCTTAACTCCTTCCTCACACTCCTTTTCTTCCTCTCTCTCTGTTCCTTGCTTTCACTTTCTCTTCTTTACTTCTTTCTTTTCTTCCTTCTTTCCTTTCTTTCTGTGTTCTTCGCAACATAATAGTTACCTGGAGCACTGAGAACTTACATCACCTCCTAAGAGACACATTGACAATATGTGTCAAAGACAGCACTAGAACCAATGTCTTCCTGGCTTTGACACTTACTCTCTATTCATTTTGCCACACTGATGCAAATAATATTTTGTTGTAATTTTAAAATCAGTTTCTCCTTATTTAGCCCCATTTAGAGATATGGACATATAAAACAACTAGGCAACATCTGCTTGACAAAATTACCTTACTTCTGTTACCATAAAAAAAATCTCTGAATTCAAGCTTTTAGGATCTTATGTGCCCAGAGGATGCCCATCACCCTTTCAAAGTTACTGTCAATGTCATGCTGTCTAAACTGCAATGAGAGCTGAAAGTTTGAGCTCCTGAATCTACTACACAGGCAAAACACAAGACTTCAAATATTTCTTCTACCTTGAGCAGGGACAAACCTTCTCTTTACAGATAAATAGTGCAGCAACTTTTCTTCTGAGAACAGATAATCACTCTGATGATCTGAAAAAAAAAAGCAACCAAAAAAAACCACCTATTTTGAGTTCTACGTAGACTGGCAAACTATTAAATGCAAGGTAAAGAGCAGGATCCTGATATGTAACCAGGTTACTTGCAAATATGAAGACTGTTGTATTTGGTTACTCTGGTCCCTAGATCATTATCCCTGAACGAATCACTTGTTCTCCAAGCATGAAAGCTACATAAAGGCCACTTTGAACTTTATTAAATGACACCCTCAGGCAGCAAGGACAGAGATCTACTGAAATTGAAAAAAAAACCTTAATAGTTAAAGAGGGAGGAGAGCAGAAAATGACTTTAAAAAAACCTCAAGGTTTTCTGATTTAAATTGTTCCTGGTAGTTGTTCCTGATTCTATTGCTGTTTTACACTTTTATCAGTGACTTAGGTAATGGGAGAAAAGGCTTGCTAATTAAGTTTTCAGATGACATTAAACTGTAAAGGCAAAGTTTCCAGTCTCCTTTGGTGTCTCCAGCACACACACACACACACACACACACACACACACACACACACACACACAGTCTGCTATTGGCAGATATATCCTCCCTGAGTTTGTCAGCCAAGCAGAGATGAGAATGAGACTGTATTGTCCTTTTCTGAATTCCTAACCACTCCAGGTAGTACTTGGAAGTTGGCTATACAAAGTTCAGAGACAATGGACTGAAATTCCACAGGTCTCAGGTCTCATGTCCTCTCTTTAAAGATGAGAAAGAAAAATCAAAATATATACTAGGAACAAAACAAGTGGATCGAACATTGTGTATGTGTCACAATGGGCTACACAAATGGAATACAATAGTTTGATAGAATTTTTGCTGAGAAAAATTGGTTTATGTCATGAATAATCTTAATATTTATGCCAGAAGAAATATTCAGGGGAGAATAATATTCATTTCTGAGTTCAAATATTACCCAGGATATAAAAAAAATTGGAAAGACTTCAAAGTAACTAAGATTATTTAGTTAACATATCAAGGTTGACTCATTAGGTTATAAGAGTGGTTGCCAATCGGCAGATTTTCATCTCCAAATTTTAAAGCCAATGGGGGTCTCAGTAGCTATCTCTACTAATGCATACAATCAAAAGAATCTCCTCTACCCACATTTATCCTTCATTTGAATACTTCTGGAGGCAGTATCCACTTCCTTCAGAGGCAGCCAATTCTCCTTTTGGATTTCTCTTATCATTAAGTCCCTTTTCCTTCACATTGAACCAAAATTGCCATTCTTTAATCTTTGCCTGGTTCTGACCTTGGCATCCAAGAAGAAAAATTCGAATCCCCCTCCCATATAACATCCCTTCAAATTTCCAATTGTAGCTATCATCACTCTCAGAGTTTTTTCTTCTCTATGATAAGCATTACCAGTACCTTCAAATGATCTTCACATGGTATTCTTTTAAGGCAAGTCACCATCTTGTTCACTTACTTTGGATATCTATAAGGCTGATAATGCCTTCCTAAAATGTGTCATGAGAAACTTAATACAGTATTCTAGACATAATCTGACCACAGCAGAGTACAAGAGGTCTAGCACCACTGATGTTGTGGATTAGTAGTCCTTGTTTTATGTATTAGCTGTCTTTGTTTCCATGTTAAAACCCATTGAATTTGTATCTCTCTAAAACTCCCAGATCATTTTAGAAAAGCATGCTTCTTCCAAATTGTACTTAGTAAGTAGATTCTTTTACCCTAAGTATAGTCTTATCATTAGATCATAGATCATGGGATCACATAGCAGAAATCTAGAGTTGGGTGGGATTTCAGAGCTCAGCTAGTCCAAATTCCTTATTTTATGGAAGAAATTGAGCCAATTAATGTTAAATGACTCAGTCAATCTCTTCTCAAACACAAAAAACAACAACAACAACAATACTGATGGATTTTATTTTCCTTGATAATTTTTCTTCCTCTTCCCACTAATGAAACATGGCCTTTCCCCAAAACTTTGCCCTTATCTGCCTTTTAATTCCTATATTTACTCTCTCCCTTAAATATCATTGATACGATTCTTAGTTCTATACAGATGAATCTCATGTCTCTAGATCAAGCCCCTAAACTACAGGACTAAATGTTCAGCTGCCTGTGGGTCATCTCCAATAGGAAATATCAAGTCGATACATTAAGAATGAATTCGATGTCTTCAAATTTAACTTAGTCTTTATTAAGCACTTATTAGGTGCAAATGTTGTGATCTGTCCTAAAAATCCATCTTTCTTCTAGCTTCTCAGTTTCTGTTAAGGGTACCACCATTCTCCCAGTTACCCAGGCCTGAAATCTTAAACTTTCTCTCTCTCACCCCTCCATTCAATCCTTTACTAAGACTACCTAGCACATTATACTTTTGCAATAGCTTAATTAATAGTCTGCTCCTTCCAATTAATTTCTTTAAGCTTTTCCTAGTTCTTATGCCAAAGATTATTATAATAATCTCCTAATTCCTTCAATTTTCCTTTAAATCATCCTTCACAAGACTTCCAAAGAAATCTTTCTAATAAGCAACTCTAATCAAGTTGTTCCTTTGCTCAATAACCTTCAATATCTTCCCATTAACTATTGGATAGAGTTTGAAAATGTTAACCTGGTATCCTGTGCTTTCTATAAGTTTATTTGACTTTAAGACCTTTCACAAATTCACCACCTCCTGACTTTCCAGTCTTCTTACACTTGAATCACCTCTACATGCTATATGATTCAGCAACACAGCTCTTGCATACCATACCTCATCTTCTGAATCTGTGCCATTCTACCGGCTCTCATGTGTCTCAAATGCTCTCCTTTTTCACCTCCTCCTGGCTTCCCTCAAGATTCAACTTAAATTCCAATTTCTGGAAGAGGCCTCTCCTGGTCCGTCCTGCTGTTAGTGCCTTCCCTCTGAGATTACCTGCAATTTACTCACTATATATCTCCTATGTATATAAATATTAGTTATCATCTCTACCTCCTTGAGGCCAAAGATCCATGTTTTTATCATTCTTTGTATCCCTAGTACTAAGCAGCATGCTTGACACAGTAAACACAACATCAATGCTTGTTAACCATATTTCTAGCTTTAGCTCAAACTCTACTCACTTCTAAGGTACTTCCACCAAAGTGGCTTATTCACCATTCCCCAATCATGGGAAACTTTCCAAACTCCCTGATTTTTATTCTACTGTCTCTGATGCCTCAAAAGTATGATGTCCATCTCTGTTTACTTAAACTCTTTCCATTCTTTCAAACCAAGTTCAAGTGGTACCTCTTTCATAAAGTCTTTATTAATGTCCATAAGTGGAAATGATCTCTCTATCCCGGCATTTCTCATAATGTTTTGTACTATTCTTATTGACTCTATTGTGTATGATAGTTGTACCTCCTTCTATTTCTGGATTATCATAATAAATATAATAAAATTCAAATAATAAATTCCCTTGAAAACAGGGAATTGTTCCTTATCTATATATCCATAATGCCCAGTTTAGTGCTTTGCCATAATTATTATTTTTTAATTGAATCTCTTGATATAAAGGTATTCTATAGTATTTTGTTTAGAAACAAGAAATACTTTCTTGCCACTTAAAAATTTTTTTGAAAATGTTTATTAAAAAAATGATGAAATCCCATTCTAAAGCTGGGATGTTTGAAGTTAGGGCCTAAAATAAAACAAAGGAATGAGTAAGTTGGCCTCTGAAATTACTTTCTATAAAATTATATAGTTTTAGTTCTTGGCAGTTAATAGAAAAATGGTATTCCCTTGTGCTTCCATTCAAAGCAATCCTTCCAAGCTACTTTGGATGGAAAATGCCCTGGCCTCTTTGGAGACTTAACACCCAGGCCTTGTGAACATGAGGATGATAATTCACCCCAAGAAGCCTTTTTTCACATGTGATAAGCTTGGCAAGCTGCCTTGGGTAAGTGTCAAGCCCAGAATGTTTTTGTTTTTGCCCTGGTGGTCCTGAAGAGTTACTGGAATCCTTCTCTGGGCCTGGTTTGTATCAGTGTGTGAGTTGATAGTGACATTGAAAAGAAGCAGGTAGAAAAAGAGAAGGGGGTTCTGGACTCTATCGCCTTTAATTCTGATAGCAGACTCCCTGTCTGCCCAGGCGGCCTTAAAGCTTCCCTCGGTCTGCCTTTGGCTCCTTTTCTTTGTGCTTTGCAGTATTACAGGGTAATCTTTTCATGTGTTATTTTCCCCCTTTGCTCCCCAGGGAAGCTTGTCAAAACTCCTTATCTGTTGATGAATGAAAGGAATTTCTGTCTGTTCAGGCCAGGCCTGGCTAATGCAGCTCTGGACAATACTGGTGGGTCACCGAGTCAAGTGAACACAAAAAGTTAAAACATATATGAAAAAGATCAGAATCTAGCCAGTGCCAGTTGTAGTGTCATAAGAAGGTATTTTCTGCCAGACAGAGGGAGTGAGGAGGGGGAGTGGAATTGCAGTCATCCAGGAATGTAAAAATATCTTTGGGATAAACTCACTGTTCGATGTGAGAAAGATACCTATGGTACCAATGAGGACTGCCTTTGGCTTTTGTACCAATGTGTATGATTTCTTATCAGAAATGGATATTTAGATGAACTGACTTTACTTTAGATTTCAAATGAGATTTATCCCTACTTTTATTTATGATTTCTGGCTCATTTACTCACTCCACATAAATCTCATTCCTCCAGTCTTTTTGCTCTCCAAACTACATCTGCATGCGCATGTGAACACATAGAGGCCAGACTAGCCTTGTGCTGAGGTGCCAGCTTAGTTTTGTGTGCCCTATAGCACCCAGCCTTGCACCTAATACAAAGCAGACTCTTAGG
>NW_025391810.1:0-3970 GCF_016433145.1 Gracilinanus agilis | reverse complement strand
GAATAGTTCCCTCAAGAATACTATGAGTATAGTATAAAATAAATGGTGAAAAAGAATTGCATCAAAAGAAGATTTGAAATTGCAGGAAATAGTTTGACCTGGAGGGCTGAAAAACCATCAGCAGCAGTAGCAGTCAGATAATTTCCCTGGGCCATCTAGAGCTGGTCCCTTTGAAAAAGACAGCAAGCACTATTGATGTTGGAGGAAAGTTGAGTGACTAATGTAGAAATTAAAATTAATATTCAATAACTATTATATTTTATACATTTTATTAATAATAAACTAATATAAAATGGAGTGAAAATGTACTGAACTAACTTCAGCCATGATCGTAAAGAAGAGAGAAAATGGGAGGAATTACAGAACTTAGAAAACAATAATGTGACCATGCAAACATGGAAGCACAGGAGAGATTAAAGGGAATTTTGGGAAATACTAAGGGACTTCTGGTGGATGAAGTCCAAGGTTCAAAATCTCCATTGATACACATACCCTGTGATCCTTTGGGAGACCAGTCTTCCCAATGGATCATGAAAACATGATCAACTTAAAAATTGCAATAATTTGTGGATAAAAGGAAAAATCAATGATTGTTACATTAACAAAAAGCCAATTTGGGGGCAGTCCCCTTTGGCATAAAAGAATACATTGAAAACAAATGCTTTCAACCCCACATAGTTCAATTTCATGTCCTGAAGTTCAATCTGGATCTTCTGGTGCAGTGAGTGGTCTCTGCAGGCATCTTTATGGCACCTTCTCTAAACAGGTTTTTCTTCTGGATTCTGGGAGATAGTCTTCTGTTCTAAATTAGGCTTAAATTCAAATCAAAATTCACAAAACAATAACATAGTCCCCCCTCAGGTAGATAATAACAGAGGGATCACTCAGAGATGCATGGCTGAGTTATGAGGTATATGAATCAATTTGCAAAAGAAATTAAAAATAATAAAAAATCCAAACAAAAGAGAAAAAATAACTTGTGGATGAAATATAAAATGTCAAGGTCTTATGTCTAAAAAACTCTAAGTAAAGGAAAAACAAACTTATAACAGGTCCTTAAATCAGCATCCAATTAAAGTGATTTATGTAATTATGCACTTACCCAATCAGGAGCCAGGACTACAGAAAGTTTGCCACTCTGTGAGAGATGGAAAAGGGACTAGATTATAGGAGCCACGATGGCAGCCAAAGTGAGATGCTTGATGGGGTTCAGGGAAGTCCAGCCTCTGAAATATGTCAAAATAGCTACAACCTCAAACCCCCAAAAAGTTCAAGTCCTCTTATGTTGGCTCAAAATTACATCAATCCCACTGGAATTGGTTGGTCTCTTTGACCTTTGTGCTCTCTAGGAACTATGCAGGATAGCTTTGTGCTTCTTTGGCACTGTGCAATGGCTCTTTTTATATTCCTTCTTCTAGAATCAGACAGAATTATTAAGCAAAGTTTCATAATTTTTTAAAATAATCAATGGCATTATTCTATAGTTTAATGCTTCTTGGGTATGCATTAACATTAGAACAATTATATTTTAAAACTTATATTTCTACCAAATAAAAAAAGAGTAATATTAATTATATATACGTCAAAGTACTCAAATACTATATTGCAAATACAAGGAAAAAACAATAATATAAAATATTTTAAAAGTCAAAAATATGTAGCTTAGAATCAGTGACACACCATGTAAGCCAAGGAGAGGTAGAATACAAAGGTTTTGCATCCAAAAATGAGATCCATTTCCTTTTTATACTTGGTCATGAACCACTGTGTGAGTGCAAATGATTTTCACAAAATTACAGATTTATGAAAACAGTAATAGAGTAGATAATGCATTTTCAAAGAAAGTACTAAAATCCTCAAAATTCCTAATAGCCCAGTTAATAACAATAGCAAACAAAACCAGTATGAAATAGGATTCACATGAGTTTCTGTGTGATATTTTAAAAAAAATTATGAACTGCTGGATACTTGTCACAAATTTTGCAGATATAGGAAATCTTTCAATGTTGGTAAGAAATCTAGATTGTTCTGGTGGAAGAGTAGGATAAGATGAGGAGTTAAAACTGTTAAATCATCCAGAAGCCACTTGTTACACCTGGGGAATGCTCCTAGGGGTACCACACCCTAGGAACACCTTCCCAGCTACTCTGGTATAAGACTGTTATATGTCTT
Source organism: Gracilinanus agilis (assembly GCF_016433145.1). NCBI lineage: Eukaryota > Metazoa > Chordata > Mammalia > Didelphimorphia > Didelphidae > Gracilinanus > Gracilinanus agilis. The sequence goes on along the minus strand of NW_025391810.1, from coordinate 1,798 downwards.
ATCCATGACATTTTTATAAATGCAGAGGTGGGGATATATAATAACCACTTCAGTTACAAGATGGACCCTTTAAAAACAATTGAGATATTTAGCTCATTAAATTCTTCAAAGGTTGTATACAAGTTGCAACAAGTTTTGATGGAGTCCATCCATTATCATGTATGTGACAACTAACAAAGGCAAAATAAAATAAAAGACTGTATAAGCAACATTTGACCTTGATAGTTGAGATGACAAATCCAGGATACATAAAACTTATGGGCTTTTTTACAATGATATGTTGTTCAGTAAAATCATAGGGGAAAGGTGCAAAACAAAGAATCACATAACAGAAAGATATTGATTAGATTAATACAGATAAACTTAAAAAAATTAAACCTTAAGGAAAAATCAGCAAATATAACAATATAAGCAAATTACAAGGTACAGGTAGTGTAATAAAAAATCCTTTACTCTAATCTGAATAGACTTGTTTACTATTATGGATGGGATTATATTTTATAAATTTTTATTAATAATACACTAACATGAAAAACTAACTAAAATCAACCCACTCACACAAGAGCAAAAGAGAGGAAAAGGGAGGAGCTACAAACTTATAAAACAATAATGTGACCACACAAATATGGAGGCACAGAAGAGATTAAAGGGAATTTGGGGAAATACTAAGGGACTTCTGGGGGATGAAGTCTAAGGTTCAAAATCTCCATTTATACACTGAGAATAGCCAGGCAAGTTTGATCAACAAAAGGGTCTCATCTACTGGGAGAAAATAAAAATAAAGATCTAGGGTATGTACTGCTGATGCATGAGGACAATGGAGAAATGTAGGAGTGCATAGGAGTACTGTTGGGAAGTAATAATTAGAGGGGATTTGTCAGCAGAAGAACAAAGCAGTACTGATTGGAAATTTGTAGAGTAGGAGATTCTTAACTTTCTTTATAACAGACCCCCATGGCAGACTGGACAAGGCTAGCATCCTCTTTCAATGTAATGGTTTTAATTGCATAAAATAAAATGTGCAAAGGAAACCAATATATTGAAAAATAATTTTATATATGTATTTGCATGCACACATACATATATGAAACTATGTGTGCATTAGTGTGTATATAGCAAAAAACTTGGCCACACAGGTGTATTGAGGTTCACTTGCTATTTTGTAGCTTAATGGAGGGAAAATTTTTATATCTCTAGCCTTTTCTTCCACAACCTTTCTCTAAGGGAGACTTTCATTCTTGCCAGGAAGGGGAGCATAAGGTTAGGTCCAGGGAACACTCTCCTTAGAGAGAGCTGGGGTACCATACTATAATTATCTGTTCCCTTAAATATGGTTAGCCTAGGGGTTATTATCAGGTTACATCTAATTTCCAATTTGTCATTTGAGGGGATTGATTGAATCATTGAAAGGGGACCCAAAGACTTGAACTCCTTCTCTCCAAATACCATGAGCCATGCAAAACAAGAAGCCTATTCATCTAAAAAATCATAACGAGGGGCAGCTGGGTAGCTCAGTGGATTGAGAGCCAGGCCTAGAGACGGGAGGTCCTAGGTTCAAAATCCGGCCTCAGACACTTCCCAGCTGTGTGACCCTGGGCAAGTCACTTGACCCCCATTGCCTACCCTTACCACTCTTCCACCTATCAGTCAATACACAGAAGTTAAGGGTTTAAAATACAAAAAAAAAATCATAACGAGTATTCATAGGAACGTATCAGACAATGCAGAATGAAGGAGCTCTCCTTTGGGAGTAAGATAATTCAGGTAGAGAGAGAGAGAGAGAGAGAGAGAGAGAGAG
>NW_025391809.1:0-9202 GCF_016433145.1 Gracilinanus agilis | reverse complement strand
ACATAGTAAATGCTTACTTCATAAATACTTGCCAATTGATCCTTTTTTCTTTTCCCCTTTGGAAGTAATCTTTCCTCTTTATTTGTTCTGGGACTTCCTGTGTTCTTTATTAGCACTTAGAACCAAACTCTATATGAGTCATTTGGAGTCTCCAATTCCTCATCATTGAAGCCTTGCTCATTCTCTTCTGATCTGGCTTTTCACCCACCATTCAATTCAAATAATTTTTTGAAAAGTTACCCATGCTCTCTTATTCATTAACCCAATGGTTCCCCCACCCCCACCCTGTGACTTCTCTGTTGTTTTTGGTGCTAGAGACCTCCTGGTTACTCAAGGCTTCTATGGGATGAATGATTTCTACATGAAGCCTTTCCTGATCCCTCCAGCTGCTAACACCACTTCTCAAATGCTAGATCATGCTTGAGAGTCCAGTGGTTCAATCTTGAGGTGAAACCAAAATGGTGGTTAGATAGATGATAGACATAGATAGATAGAGAGATAGACAGATACACAGACAGCAACATACAGATAGATAGAATAGATAGATTGATAGATAGATAGATTTAATAGACAAATAAATAGATAGATTTAATAGATAGAATAGATTGATAGATTGATAGATATTTAATAGATAGATAGATAGATAGATAGATAGATAGATAGATAGATAGATAGATAGAAGAAGCATTGATTCAATACTTACTGTGTGCCAGGCAATGTGTTAATAACATGTGTTATGTAGAGATGGAAAGCATGGAATCCCCGCAAAGATACAGGGACAGCCTCAGTTTTCCAGGGGGAGAACTTTGGGTGAGGCTGTCCCTGTATCTTTGCGGGGATTCCATGCTTTCCATCTCTACATAACACATGGAATACAAGTAAAATCAAACAAGAGCATCTCTGCCCTCAAAGAACTTACATTCTAATGGAGGGAATATAATACCTAAATGGGAATTGTAAAGAGAGGATGCCATATGTATATGGCAACATGGCTTGGAAATTATGACTGGGAAGTAGAATGAAAGACCGGTTCTGGGCAATAAGAGGGCAAATCCTATATATCAGTGACTGAATTGTGATGGGTAGAAGTCAGTGTCTAATGTGTGTATGTGGGGTGAAGGTAACAGTCTTGGACAATATAATCTTTTAACAAAAGTAGTTTATTTAATAATACTTTGGAAAAGATGTTTGACAAGGAAAGCAGTATTTACTCAGAGAGATGTAGTTCTACTCCTTTGTTATATATTTAGAAAAGAATTAATCCTTACTTTCTATCTTAGAATCAATACCAAGTATGGCTTCCAAGGCAGAAGAATAGTTGTGTTAGGCAATGGTGGTAAAGTGACTTGCCCAGGGTCACACAGGTAGGAAGTGTCTGAGGTCAGATACGTATCCAGGATCTCCCATCTCCAGGCCTGCCTCTCTCTCCACTGAACCACCTACATGTCCCCCTGTTATCTACTTTTGGTACTCATTCTTTCTTCAAATGATTTTATTCTACTTGTTATACATAACATAAATTATATATACTATTTATTATGTACTTATATTTACATATTTATGATCTATATTTATACTTTGTTTTACTTTATATACTACTTATATTTATTATTTACATGTGTTTATGTGAATAAATGTATAAATTCATAAACAAACATACATACATACACGGCTTGTATCTCTGCAGTAGAGTGTAAACTCTCTGAGGACACGGAATCTTACAGCAGCAAAGTCCATCAAGCCTGAGGCACACTGACACTTCTGGGGGAAGGAGGGGAACTCTTAAACTATATCCACCTTTTAAGCCTTACTTGTATGGACCAATGAAGCTTCAAGGACAATTCAAATGCTTTTTTAGAAACAGACTAGTTAAGTTCACATGGTGGGGAAGTTGTTTCTATCCCAATATGTCTTACATTTATTTGGCATGTATTATATATATGCTTATATATGTTCATAGAAGCAACTGTGCTCCAGTAGTTAAGAGCACAAGACATGAAGCCAGGAAGACCTGAGTTAAAATCCAGCCTGAGACACTTCTTGGGCAGATCATTTAACCACTGTATGTCTAGGAGGCAGCTAGGTTGCTCAGTGCATAGTGTGCTGGGTTTCATGTTAGGAAAGCCTGAGTTCAAATACAACTCCAGACATTTTCTAGCTATATGACCCTGGAAAAGTCACTTAAACTCTACTTTCCTGACAGAAGGTTCCACCAGAGAAGGAAATGGCAAACTATTCCAGTATCCTTGCCAAGAGAAGTCCAAGGATTACTATGGTCTATGGCAGTGATGGGCAAACTACAGCCTGCGGGCCTGATGTGGCCCCCTGAAATGCTCTATTGGGCAGTGCCACATTATTCCTAATCTGACGAATACAATAAGTAGGATACAATACAATGAAACCTCAAAAGAGTTGCCTTAGAAACAGACTGACTGAGGAGCATTTCCTTTCCTTTGCCCCTCCCCTCTTTAAAAAGTTTGCCCATCACTGGTCTATGGGGTCATGATGAGTCAGATGACTGAATGACTGACCAGCTGCATATATATGTACATGTTGTCTTCCCCAGGAGAATGTATCTGCTAATTTCTCTCTAGTACCTAGCACAGTCTCTGGTACATTGTGAATACTTAATTAATATTTGTTATTTGATGGTAAAATGGATAGGATACTAGTTTGGGGAATAAAGAAGATTTGGGTTCAGATTCTGTCTTACATTTAATAGGTGATTCTTGTCAAGTCACTTGAACAGCTCTGTGCCTCATTTGCTTCATCTGTAGTACAAAGAGATGGATTTTGATGGCCTCTAACATTATATAAATTTATGATTCTATGACCAACACAGGTCTCTACTGAATATCCTCCAATTCATCTAGCCAATCCTTTGCCATCACTATTGCTGAATCATCATCTGAGTCCTACCATGAGTGTTTGCCAAGTTTTTCTATCCTAGTTGATGACTCCATAATATTTTCCTAGAACTTTAAAAAATAACTTCCTAATTGATAGTCCAATTTCAAGTCTCTTTTCTCTCAAATGTATGCCCAGTTTGAACATGCTGTTGTGTCTCAAGAGCGTCCTTCCCTCCCCATTGCCAAAAGAAAAACCTTAAATATTCCAATGTTACTTTTAAGTCCCTCTGCAACCTGGCAAACAGTCACGGATATGGGCCTCGAATTTCTCTATTCATTGTGATGCCCTACACTCCCCAGGGCTCAACAAGCAGATGACTCCAAAATCTATCTATCTGCCTATCTATCTATCTGTCTATCTATCTATCTGACTTCTTTCTATCTTTCTATTCATCTATTTTCTATCTATCTTCTCTCTATTTGTATACACACATATTCACACATATGCAATTATAAATATCAATCCAATAAAGTCAACTGTGGAAAATCTCTGCTTAAAGTCTGCATCACTATCTCAGTCTCAACATAGCAAAGTGGAACTCATCTTCAGCCCCAAACATACCATTCCTCCAAATGCCTCTGTCACTAATGAAAGGACCACCATCCATTTAATGACATAGGTAAACAATATTGGCATTATCCTCAAAATTTTCACTTTCTTTTACCCCATGTTCAACCAATTATCAAGTCATTTTCATACTTACTCAACATGTTTTGCATCTAAACATTTCTCCACATCCATATGACTACCATCCTAGTTGATGACTCCATAATATTTTCCTAGGACTTTAAAAAACTTTCTAATTGATAGTCCAAATTCAAGTCTCTTTTCTCTCAAATGTATGCCCAGTTTGAATATGGTGTTGTGTCTCAAGAGCTTCCTTCCCTCCCCATTGCCAAAAGAAAAACCTTAAATATTCCAATGTTACTTTTAAGTCCCTCTGCAATATGCCTTTAATCTCTCTTTTCAACCTGATTACATATTTTTCTCCTTTAAGAATTCCATATTGCAACCAAGTCTTGCCAGTTGTTCCCCAAACTCTAAAGGCAATCTCTTCCCATCACATCTAGTTCTACCCTCTAGAGATAAAATAAATAAGAGATCTGCATCAAGTTGTCCTTCCAGATTAGAATGTACTATGTTCTCCCTTCCACCTCACCTTCCTTCAAGGTTCTACTCAACTATTCAACTCTCTGAAACTTTCTTTCATGCCTCATGTGTTTGTGTTCTCCATCATCAAATAACTGTGCTTAGTTCTGAGTGTATATATTTCATCTCCAGAGTAAAATGTAAGCTTTATGAGGGCACATTTTTTTTCTTTTACAAGTGATGTAGTGGTTAGACAATGGGTTTTAGAATCAGGAAGACCTGGTTTAAGTCTTGCAGATGACAAAAAGTAGTGTGACCCTAGACAAGTTACATAACCTTAGTGCAAATCCCCAAGACTATTATGAGTTGCTCAGGAGTTGCTCATTCACCTTAGTGGAGTTTCTATGTTGGACATTATTTGCATATATGATGTCAAGGTCCAAAAATATCATATTATAAATGAAAAATTATGTGGGAGAAGCAATGTAATGGATGTCATAAAAGCTGTGGAAAACTACAATGAAAACAACCAGTCTCCTGGCAAGAGTACAGAATAACCAATTGAAAACCCCCAAGCTCCACAGGTATCCATGGGATATCAAGAGAGCTGAAAAAGGCCTCCAGCATATTTCATAGACTGCATAAAGGATTTATAAGTAAATATGGACAAGAATTTCATGGGATAGGAAAGCAGGGATAGGTTCCCATCTATATTTTTAGAGCAAGTACCCATATCAGTGAAATCACAGATCCACAAAAGCTCTGAAGAGTGTTCCTATTATCTAACTCATGATATTGTACAAATAGTAGGGGCATAAGACATGTTTCGTAAATGTAATCATCAAATAATAACAATGTCCAGAAATTCCTTAAAATACTGGAAGAGTGGCATCCATTAGACTGTGTTAATTTGAGTCCATTTAGTTTCTTTAAAAGTTATCCATCTCTTTCTCTTTTATAAGTTGTCTTTTAGGACAATCACTATTATCATTATAAATATTGATGATAACAATGGTGATAATAAATATGTATATGTCCCTTTTAAATTTGCAAAGAGTTTTCCATATACACTGTGGAACTCTTTCTGAAAAATTCCAAAATTTTGAAAAGCATTAAAAACTTCTCTTGCTTCAAGTCATCTGTTAGCATCTCCTTTCTTTCTTTCCTCTCATTTCAATTTGGCCTTATCTAAATAAAGAACAGTCTTTGTTACTTTTGAAGTCATTTCCAAATGTCCTCCTTTCCACTTTTAGCCTTCCTGTTCTAGTCTTTACATACGTTTTCTATTTCTTTTTGCATTGCTTTGTTGATCTGGGCAGATTTCCATTTTCATATTCCTATTTTCCTTTGATGTCTTGGTATAGTTTAAAATTTATAGAAAGCTATCAGCTATCACCTTTCCCATTTTTCTATAAATTGTAAGAATTCAATTTTTTTTGTAACCAGAACTGTTCTCTTTCCAGATTCTTTGTTTCCTCTTTCAGATACTCTTCCCTTTGGAGCGGAAATCTCCTAAATGTGACCTTTGTTTGTGGAAATAGTTCCATAAAATTCCCAGAATCTTCATTTTGAGCTGGCAGGGAACTTAGAGACTATTAATTCAACTCCATCATTGTATAGATAAGAAGAACACTGTGACACAGAGAATTAGAGTGACTTAACTGGGGACACATAATAAGAAACTGATGTGGAATTTGAAACCAGTTCTCTTTACAAGGCCAGTGCCCCATCCAATATTGTATTCTGCTTCTTCATATTTATTTCTTTGCCTTTCCTTTGAATTCTGAAAAAGCAGTTGATTTACAACTCCTTGGCTCCCACATTGTTGAATGCTGATGAATAGTTGTTGTTAAATTACTTCCTTTGATGTTAATTTTGAAACTCTCCTGTTTTATAGAGATCAAGTTGAATAAGGCTTCTGGTCAAACTGATTTTGACCCTTCCAAAAAGTACAATGCTTGAACTGCTTCCTAAAAGCAGGATGTGCTTCATAAGTAATTCAAGATGGCAGAGCTTCCGTGGAGTAAGACTTGGAGATGAGTTTTCATGCAGGAAGCCTGCTAAATTGGGTTCCATTTTATATCAGATAGTGTCCTACAATGTCTCTTTAGCAATGGCTGAGATGCATCATGGATATAGGCAATAGAACTCAGGAATTTGAAAAACCTAAGTTTAGATTCCTCATCTGAACCTTACTATCTTTGCGGCCATACAAAAGTCATTTAAACTCTTCAACCCTCAGTTTCTTCTCCCATAAAATGGTAATCACAATACCTAGAGTCCATAAGGGGTTTTGTGAGGCTCTAATGAAGTAGTATACATACATATATATGTACATATACATATATATGTAGATTTAGCTGTAGAGAATGTTTTAATTTTAATTTTTAAATTTTTGGTGAAAATTTACAATTTTTAGTTTTAAGTCAGACAAATGTTTAATATTATTAGTAGACTGTTCAATAGGAACTAAATTGCTTGAGATCAAGGACTGTTTCATTTTTGTAACTGCCTCTTAAGTAACAGTCAGTGCCTTGTACATAGTTGTTGAGTAAATGAGCTGTAAGCTCAATGCAACCCCTAATGACTTCTGAGACATTGAGGCTGAGGATAGTCCAAACAAGCATTGGGGTAATGGATAAAGGATATTTAAGTGACTTTATAGAACTTAAAGAACCTCTTTAGTTCTTCTGCTCTTGGTCTAAATGAAATCAAAGATTATTTACTTAGCAAGATTGGATTTGGAAGACCTGAGTTTGGGTCTTGACTAAGTCACTATCTATGTGACTTTAGACAAGTCCACCTTTTGGGATTCAGCTTTTTTTTTTTAACCTATCATATTAGGGAGTTGAATTCTGTGATCTCTAAGATGTAAAGTGTAACATCTATAATCCATGAATTTCTCTATTAGTAATCAAGATTATGTATCTTCATAAATCAAAACATGGCAGAGAAAACATCCTACATTGGACTGAGAAGAATATATTAATTTTCATATGGGCCAATATCAGAATCTTTCAGGACATTATTAAGTATTCCCTGATAGTTTTCCAAGTTAATTTTGTCAAGGTCTGCTAGACAACTTCCAAGCTGATGGCAGCCTCCTTCTACTCTTCCCTCTCTGTTGTTCTGCTGAAGGATTTTGCTATCATTCATTTTCTAACCCTGTCAATACCTCCTCTTCCCTTTCCTGGAGCTCTCACAATTTCTGGAAAATAAAAGGTAACTATAGAAACTTGAAGGGTTCTTATTATTCTCCCTGAGGATCATGCTTCCATCCTTTTAAAAAAATTGTTGCTGGAAGAACAAACAAACAAAGCTGGAATCCACTGCCACCTGAATCTCCAGGATATGGGTCCTGGATCTCCAGACCATTCTTGACACCTATTTTTGGTGAGATGGGGCAAATGGAAGAAGGGTAGGAGTCAATGGTCAGGATTGACAATGGATTGAAGATGGGAACAGAAGAGAGCTACATAAGAAGCAAAATGCTTAGGACTGTTGAAAATAAACTAGCAATTGTAAACTGCATTTTCAACCTCATTCCATTTGTGAGGCTACATTGGGTTTAATTAGCACTTTATTTGGTGCCCTCAAGGACCTGGCTCTTTGTTAGACACTGTAGTGGGAAGGCAGAGCAGATTTGGGCTCTGCCCTCAGGGGATGTACAAACTGAAATAGGCAAGCCAGAAAGCAAAGAGCAAGGCTGGTTAAATATGTATAAAGCCAAATCCACAAACAGACAGACATGAAAGTACAGTAGCTTATGCAATAGGTGTATTCCAAATGTCATGGTGGAGTGTGATCTTTAAAGAGTTCAGTGTGAACCTTTTTGTAAAATGAATAGCCACTCCCTGAGTTAGGCTGAATTTATGATCATTGTGTATTAGACTTTCTAAAGATACCCCAAAACGTGTGCTAAGCCTATGAATTTAGAGTTATGATTCTTGCTTTCAGAAAACTCAAAGAAGGTGGGATTTTAAGGTGAGGAGAGTTGAGGTGGAATCCCTAGGATAATACAGCACTGCATTTGAATTCTTGAAGATCTGTATTTTAATACAGCCACAGACCCCTACTAGCTATGTGGTTAGCAAATCATTTAACCTCCATCTGCCTTAGTTTTCTGAAATGTAAAATGGGGATAATAATTACAATTACCTCTCAGGATTATCATGAAGGTCAAATGAAAATATTTCATATTTCATATTTGTAAAATATTTAGCACAATGCCTGGCACATAATAGGAACTTAATAAAGTTTTGTTTCCTTGCCAGTTTGGTGAATATGTCTAAATTAATAAAACTCTGGACCTCAGTTTCTTTACTTATAACAATAGTAAGCATTTATATAGCTCTTTAAGTTATAAAAAGTCCTGTGCAAATATTATCTCATTTGATATTCATAATTAGACTGAGGAAGGAGTGATTTTCATCCTCATTTTACAGATGAGGGTATTGAGGCCAAGACTTGCCCAGAATCATACATTTAGTAAGTGTCTGAGACAGGATTTGAATTTAGATCTTCCTGATGCCATCTAATACTCTATTCACTGCACCACCAAGCCACCTTTCTAGAAGCAGCAGTATGGTATCTGAAAAAACAGTGAATTTAGAATTAGAGTCCCTTCCAGTGCTAAATCTGTGATTTTGTGAGATGGCTATAGGGTCAGATAGCCCTGGGCTCAAGATCTGCCTGTAATAGTTACTGGCTGTGTGACCCCAGGTGACTCAATAGTCTGCTCTGTATTTCAACCTATTCTGTAAGTCTATAAATTGCAGAACTAGTTATTGTTGTTCTTCAGTTGTCTTTCAGTCCTGTCTGACTCTTCATGACCCCATTTGGAATTTTCTTTGCAAAGATATTGGAGTGGTTTGTCATTTCCTTTTTCAGCTCATTTTTACAGATGAGAAAAACTGAGGTAAGCAGGGTAAAGTGACTTGTCCTGGGTCACACAGCTTAGATACTGATCTGCCATTTCTTTTTCCAGCTGATTTTTACAGATGAGAAAACTAAAGCAAAGAGGGTAAAGGGACTTGCCTAGATCAACACAGCTAGTCAGTATCTGAGGCCAAACTTGAACCAGAAAGTTTTTTTGACTCTAGGGTGGGTACTCTATCCACTGCATTATCTAGCTACAGGTATTGATCAGTAATAGTAGAATAAAGTTTTTGTGAAAAACAATTTCAGGTCAGGAAGTAAATCT
>NW_025391808.1:0-6431 GCF_016433145.1 Gracilinanus agilis | reverse complement strand
TTCTCTCCTTCCTTCCTTCCTTCCTTCTTTCTCCCAAACCATGTGCCAAGACTTCATCTCCTGTGATGTCTCATTCATGGTCAAGGGCTGGGGGAAAGTTGAGAAATGGCCAGATTATGAAGGCTTTGATCACCACACAGAGCATTTGTATTTGTTCTGAGGGAGGAAATAGGGAGATACTAGAGTTTAATGAATTGGGGAGTGGCATGGCCACACTTGCACTTTGGGAAAATTGCTTTGCAGTTTGAGTGGAGGATGGGCTGGAATGGGGAGAGACCAATAGTGTGTCCCTTTGCTTTATTCATTTATTTATTCATTTATCTATGTATCCACCCATCTAACTATCTATCCATCTATCTATCTGTCTCCTCTCTCTCTCTCTCTCTCTCTCTCTCTCTTTCTCTTATCTTCTATATTAAAATAATCATTCCAAGGCAGAAGATCAGTAAGAGCTAGGCAATTGTGGTTAAGTGATGTGTCCAGGGTCACATAGCCAGGAAGTATATGAATCCAGATTTGAACCCAGGTCCTCTAGACTTGGTGCTTTATCCACTGAGCCACCTAGCTCCTTTATTACTGAGGAAAGAGTGCAGGAGATTTGGTTTTGTAATTCTAACTCTGCAACTAACTACTCTGAGCAAGTAATTTTTCACTTCTTGGATCTCAATTTCTTCATTTGCTAAAGAAGGTAATGGATCAGATAGCCCCTAAGGGCTCTTCTCAGCTCTGTCCTTTACTGATTCTAAAAATCACACCATGGGCAAAAATATATGGACTCTGCATGGGTTGTTTTTTAGTGTTAATTTGGGATATGTGCATTGTGCAAATAGCCCTGGACTCTTTCTTGGAGCTCTAAGCATTGAAAAGCAGACCCAATGTGGGTCAAGGTTTAAGGACTTTTATTCATTTCCTTCCCTTCTCCTCCACCTCCCTCCTCCAATTCATCTCTCCAACTAGCTAAAACCCATAGAGACAGAGTTAAGATACAGCAAGGCAGATACATAAAAGGCAGCTAGCTAGAGTCCTCTTTTCAACTGTCATGCAGGAATATGGTACCAAACTGTTTTCACTCAGCCATTGGTCCTGATGGTGCCCCAGCCCTGCCTTCATCTCTGAAAGCTTTGATATTCTTGGGTGCCAGTTTTCTGCTGAACTCTTGGCTTCTGACCTAGAATTATCCAGAAATCCTGTTTCAGAGCCTAGTTATTAAAAATATTCAAACACTCCAGTTTGCAAAGGAGCCAGAGATCTTTGCCTAGACTAAGCCAAAAATGATGTGTCTTTAGGGCTACTCAATTGATTAGCTGGGATTTTAGGGAAGATTCTAAAAGAAGAAAACCATCCAGTTGTTTTTCCAATAGAAAAGCCTAGGAAAGAAGAGCTTCCAGTATGTTTTGTTAGGGTTTGAGAGGGCTGCCTCTTGTTATTTAGAGGTTTGGGTTTCTGTAAAGGCTTTTACCTCATCCCCATCCTTTCTGTCTTCCCCTGCCCTATAGTAGGAAGAGGAGACTATGCTCTCATTTATCTTAATCTCCATCGAGGGCTTGATAGTCACAAAGAGTTTTTAAAACGGGATTATATTAATTCTCTTCATAGCTTTTACCATTAAGTACTTATTGAAGGGTAATATATTTGGAGCCATGTGCTTACATAATTTTTTTTAATGTTTTGTTTAATTTTTTTTTACATTACAGCCATTTACCCCAAAAACTATTTCCCACCACTGAAGCCTTGATTATAATAACAATAGTAATATTAATCATAAACTTTTGGGGCAGATAGATGGCTAGAGAGCAGGGCCAAGGGTCAGGAAGACCTGAGTTCAACTGTGTCCTCAGACACTTTTACTACTCACTTAACCCTGTTTACCTCTGTTTCCTCATCTGTAAAAATAATTGGAGAAGGAAATGGCAAACCACTTCACTGTCTTTGCCCAGAAAACCCCAAATGGGGTCACCAGGAGTCAGACATGACTAAAACAACTGAACAATCTCATTTTATCTCAATGAGTCCTCATCATAATCCTATAAAGCAGGTGCTTTTATTCTTCCTATTTTATAGAGAGAAGTCTGAGGTTGAGACAGGTAAAGTGATTTGCTCAGGATCATGCATCACAGTTATCTGAGGCAGGTCTTGGTGTAGTTGAAATCACTGTGAATCTGTGGTCAGAAGATCTCAGTCTGAAACCTACCTTTGCTCCTTACTACCTGTGTTACCTTGGACAAGTCACTTCACTTCTATGGGCTGCAAAATGAAGCGGTTGGACTAGAATAATCTTGAGGTCTCTTTGAGTTCTTTTTTTAAATTTAATTTTGAATATTTTCCCATAGTTACATATTTCATGTTCTTTCCTCTCCCCCAAACCCCCTAACCCCCCTTAGCTGACACACAATTCCATTGGGTTTTACATGTATCATTGATCAAGATCTAATTCCATATTATTGACAGTTGGACTAGAGTTATCATTTAGTGTCTACATCCCCAATAATATCCCCATCAGCCCATGTGTTCAGGCAGTTGTTTTTCTTCTGTGTTTCTCTTCCCACAGTTCTTCCTCTGAATATGGCTAGTTTTCTTTCTCATTAAGTCCCTCAGCCTTGCTCTGGATCCTTGCATTGCTGCTAGTAGAGAAGTCTGTTATGTTTGATTGCACCACAGTGTATCAATCTCTGTGTACAATGTTCTCCTGGATCTGCTCCTTTCACTCTGCATCAATTCCTGGAGGTCATTCCAGTTCACATGGAATTCCTCCAATTCATTATTCCTTTGAGCACAATAGTATTCCATCACCAACAGATATCACAATTTGTTCAGCCATTTCCCAATCGAAGGACATTTTCTCATTTTCCAATTTTTTGCCACCACAAAGAGTGCAGCTATAAATATTTTTGTACAAGTCTTTTTCCTTATTATCTCTTTGGGGTATAATCCAAGCAGTGCTATTGCTGGATCAAAAGGCAGATAGTATTTTAAAGCCCTTTGAGCATAGTTCCAAATTGCCATCTAGAATGGTTGGATCAATTCACAACTCCACCAGCAATGCATTAATGCCCCAATTTTGCCACATCCCCTCCAACATTTATTGCTCTCCCCTGCTATCATTTTAGCCAATCTGCTAGGTGTGAGGTGATACCTCAGAGTTGTTTTGATTTGCATTTCTCTAATTATTAGAGATTTAGAGCACTTTCTCATGTGCTTATTGATAGTTTTGATTTACCTTTGAGTTCTAATATGATAATGCTATGATAAGATGGTTTCTAAGATCTTTTCTGGCTCTAAATATCTGACCTTATTTCTGGTTTTCCCATTAGAACAGAAGTTTCTTAGAGTAGGAATTGCTTCCATCTTCGCTTTTGTGTCCTCACTGGCTATAGAAGTGCCTGTCACATTGTAAATGCTTAATAAATGTTTGTTGATCAATTTAGACCAGTTTTTAATTATGATTGCTGATAATTTGTATTTTTCTCTCCTCAAAACTATTCATATCCTTTGGCCAGTTTTATGTTAGAAATAACTTTTGATTTTACATATTTGTGACAATTCCCTATATGCCTTGTATAATAGCAGATATATTTGAAGCGGTTTTATTTTTGTATTTTTCTCAAGATGCAGCCTGACCATGGACTTACTTCTTAATCCAAAGAGGAAAAAAGTGAATTAAATATAAGCAATATGCCAGGGAGAGCTAAGTGGCTCAGTGGATTGAGAGCTAGACCCAGAGATGGGAGGTCCTGGGTTCAAATCTGACCAGACACTTCCTAGCTGTGTGACCTTGAGCAAGTCACTTAACCCCCATTGCTAGCCCTTACCACTCTTATGCCTTGGAACCAATACACAGTATTTTTTCTAAGATAGAAGATAAGATTTTAAAAAACTCTACATGAAATGGAGATCTAGAGAGAAAGAAAAAGAGAAAAGCACACAGTTCCTACATACTTTTTTCTTCTAATGGATAAAGAGCTATGTAATATATCTTTTTAGCTTTCTGATGTCCAGCTAAAGTAAGTTCTTTAAAGAGAGTGGTTACAAAATCTGGTAATGCCTCAATTCCATGATAATACTGAAAATATACCTGGAAAGCACTGGAAGACCTTTCTACCCATGAAGATGGTAGTTCTTTATCTTGTATCTTAGATAATTTTATCACAAAAATCTCTTTTTAAAATGCCACTCTAGGGGGAAGCTGGGTGGCTTAGTGGAGTGAGAGTCAAGACTAGAGGTGGGAGGTCCTGGGTTCAAATTTGCCTCAGACACTTGCTAACTGTGTGACCCTGGGCAAGTCACTTAATTTCCATTGCCTAATCCTTACCACCCTTCTGCTTGGCAACCAATACACAGTATGGATTCTAAGTCAGAAGGTAAGGGTTTAAAAAATTGCCATTCTAGGGGCTGCTAGGTGACCCCTCAGTGGATAGTGCACCAGGCTTCGAGTCAAAAGGACCCTGGGTTCAAATCTGGCCTTTGATTCTTCCCATCTATATGACCCTGGACAGGTCACTTAAGCCTCATTTTCTCTCCTCTGCCTTGGAATTAATACATAGAATTGAACCACCTAGTTGCCCCTCACATATAGTTTTATCTAATTCACTTTCCCCCCTTTTGGATTAAGAAGTAAACCCATGGTTGATGCGGACATGATTGGGGATGTAGACTCAAAAGGACCACACCAATGCAACTATCATTAATATGGAAATAAGTCTCGATTGATGACACATGTTAAAACCAGTGGAAATGTGCATCGACTATGGGGGGGGGGCGAAGGGGAAAGTAAAAACATAAATCATGTAACCATGGAAAATTGTACTAAAAATAAAATATTAAAAAAAAGTAAAAACAAAAAAAGTAAACCTATGGTCAGGCTGCTTCTTGAGAAAAAAAAATACAGAGGGTAAGGATTAAAAAAAAATGCTACTTGTAAGGATGAGATTTGGGTGGCACCTCGGACAGAACATCAAGCCAGGAATCAGGAGAACCCTCGGTTCAAACCAGACCTCAGATACTTCTTAGCTGACCCTGAGCAAGTGACTAGCCCTTGCTGCTCTTCTGTCTTAGAGTTCATACTAAGCCAGCCACTTCAGCTAGCTGTGTGACCCTGGGCAAGTCACTTAATCCCCATTGCCTAGCCCTTACCGCTCTTCTGCCTTGGAAGAGTATTGATTCTAAGGCGGAAGGTAAGGGTTAAAAAAAAAAAAAAAAAAGAATCCAAACTAAGACAGAAGATAAGGGTTTAAAAACTGCTCCCCTAGTTCCCACCGCCAGGTTTTCTTTCTGGTTTATCTGACCCCGAATTTCTTAGGTACCTTCATAGCGTTGGTATCTAAGGACCCAATTAGCAGGAAGAACATGCCACTCTTGCACATTCTTTGGTTAATTAGATTCCTTA
The DNA here is from genome assembly GCF_016433145.1 of Gracilinanus agilis. Classification (NCBI taxonomy): domain Eukaryota; kingdom Metazoa; phylum Chordata; class Mammalia; order Didelphimorphia; family Didelphidae; genus Gracilinanus; species Gracilinanus agilis. Next base: position 1,048 of record NW_025391808.1, on the reverse strand, counting down.
TGAAATCATTCATTTGATGACCACCCTAATGAAGCTAATGAAAACCTCTTGTGAAACAGTTTATTCTTTGTACCTTAAGCAACGTCCCCCTTCAGGCCCGCGAGCGGCTGCCGCTCCCCAACTCATTATCTTCCCAGTGCGTGCGTCTGCGTTCATGCTCCGCTGCTTTCATTAGATACCAGAGAAAGCCACCACCTATTAAAATGGCATTAAAGCACTCAGAGAAACTCCGAGTCTGGGCTGCGCCGCCTCCAGTGAGCGGCTGCCCGTCTGGGTCCTGCAGGCACCGTGCAGGTGGCTGGCTGGCTTCTAGAAATCATCCCAGCCTCGTTTTACGGTTCACACGTACGTGAGCCGGCTTCCCGTCTCGGCGGGGGAGGGGGCCAGAGAGGACGAGAACTGGAGGCGCAAAACGTCTTCGAAAATGTGGGGAACGGTTTTTCTGTGTTGCGGGGGGAAATGAAATGAAATGAAATAAAAAGGATCATCCAGGCACAGAGTCTGGCGTTGTCCCCTTCGCCTGGAAGCCCTTTTGATCTGCCAGAGCTGGCGCTGCATCTGAATATCCCCATAGTTCATTTCGTAGAAAAAAATTCTTTTTTATTCATCTATTTCGGTTTACGGGATCTTCATTTCGAAATCGATCTCTTCCCCCAGCAAGCCAATCCCTTCTACCAAACATCCCCAAAGAGCAGCTATGTAGCACAGTGGGGCAGCCAAGCCCGGAGTTTGGAGGACCTGGGTTTGATTCTTTTTTTAAAAACCCTTACCTTCCATCTTAGATCAAGCTATAAAAGGGATAAGAGCTAGGCAATGGGGGTTGAGTGACTAGCCCAGAGTCACACAACTAGGAAGTGTCTGAGAGGTAGGATTTGAACCCAGGATCTCCTATCTCCAGACCAGGTTCTTAATCACTGAGCCACCTGGCTGGGTCCCGCAGTACTGATTCTAAGATGGAAGGTAAGGATTTGAAAGAGGTAGTGGAGAGAGGGAGGGGGGGGAGTGAGGGAAGGAAGAGGAGGAGGAGGAGGAGGAGGAGGAGGAGGAG
>NW_025391807.1:0-5079 GCF_016433145.1 Gracilinanus agilis | reverse complement strand
TCTAGTTATTTTGCCACCACAAAAAGCGCAGCTATAAATATTTTCGTTCAAGTCTGTTTATCTATGATCTCTTTGGGGTACAAACCCAACAATGGTATGGCTGGATCAAAGGGCAGGCACCTTTTGCCGGTTTTAAACCCAAATGCAGACCATAAATCTAGACTTGGCTAGAAGAAACCTTCGGAAGCCATCTAATTCAACTCCTCCATTTTATTTTATTTTTTAAGACCCTTACCTTCTGTCTCAGACTCAATATTAAGTATCAGTTCCAAGGCAGAAGATTGTTAAGAGCTAGGCAATGGGGGTTAAGTGACTTGGCCAGGGTCACAGAGCTAGGAAGTGTTTGAAGCCAGATTAGAACTCAGGACCTCCTGATCCACTGAGCCACCTAAGTTTCCCTTAGAACAAAGATTTTATAAACAATCCAGCAAAAGCAACCAGCCAGCACATGGGACAAAGATGCAAAGTTCTATATCTCTGCAGTAATGGGAAGGAGATGCATTCCTGAGGAAAAGACCAGAGCGAAACAAAATGTGAAGACCAAACACAAGAGCCAAGAGAAGCCTGGAAAGATAAATAAGAAAAAGAAAATGGAAGAGACTCCATAAGGTCAGACTGTATGTATTCCTACATGGAAAGAGGATATTTGTAATTCTTCAAAAAAGTAATGGGAGGGAGGATCATAGGACCTTGGATTTAGAGCTGGAAGGAATCTTTGGGGTCTTTGGAAACCTCTTCCCCATTTTACAGATGAGAAAATGGTGGTTCAAGCAGTTCAAAGCACTTACCCAAGGTCACACAGATAATTGGTGATGTGGCAGGATTGGAATTCGAATTCAGGTTCTTTAAGTCCCAATCCAGTGCTCTTCCCAGAGGAAGAATTCAGCTCCAGAGCTGCTTAATTCCTGCTGCCCACACAAGCGATTCCAGCTGGACTTGCTGCCTGGGGCAGCCATTGGCACACACTCTTCTGGCTCTTGGAAAATCGAGGCTGAGAGCTCAGTTTCCTCCTTCCAGAGAGCCAGGGGTGGAGAAAACCCTGGGTTGATTTTAGGTCTTTCTCAGCCCTTGGGTAGAGCTGGTTTGGAAACAAAGACTACTTTTGGGGAACAGAACAGACAACTTTTTCAAACATAATCAAATATGAAAAATAAAGGCTTATCAATGGCCATTGTCCCAAGAGCCGAAGGTTCCAACCCAGGAGCACAGCCTTCATGGAGCGAAGGAGCGCAGCCAGGAATCGCTCCGCCTCGCACCACGAAATAATTATTCTACTGAATCATTTTATGTCCACCGTGAACCCACTGGAAAAAGGAAGTCAGCTTTCCTGGTTAACCACAATGGAGTGAAATGTGTAGAAAGATGAGCAGCTCACAGAGGGGAAGTCTGTGTCCTTTGACCACAATGGTGACTGAAAGTCCTGGACGACAATGGCCCTCTTGTAGGAGACTCCAGTATCCCCCTGGCAGACTCCCCAAAGCCGGAAGGCCATAATTCTGTGTTGGTCAAGGGATGCCTCTAAGGCTAGTTTATAGGGTGATGGTGCCAGCTGTGGGACTAAGCTCTCTAAATACAGACTCACAGGCCATTTGGCACCAGGGAAGGCAGAACTAACCAAATGATATTTGTTGAAGACAAAGACCCCAAACAGCCCAAGGTCTGTGCTCTCTAAAGGCACTCAACATTACATGTCAGGTCAGTGTCTATTTCTACAGGGCTTTATAGCTCAGAAAATAGGCCAACCAGATAGAAAAGCTTCTGGAATGTCATGGGATGCAAATTAATCCCCTAAATTAAAATGGCATTTTGATGGCACTTAGGGATTTTCCAAGGGCTTGCTTCACAACGACCCTGTGGAGAAGTGAGGCAAAGATGATTTCCCCCATTTTACAGGCTCAGAAAAGTTAAATGACTTAGCCAGAGTCACACAGCTAACAAGTGTCTGAGATGGGGGTCACATCCCTTGATTGTCCTATAGCTGGCATTCTTTCCATAAACTGGGACACGATACACTTTCAGAATTCAGGATAAATCAATCACTATCTCTCTCAGGTTAATGGCTGTGCTTGAGCTTGTCTAAATCAAGTTGGGCCAATATTTCCTAGTGGTGAGCAGAATAGAGTTGGGGATGGAGATGGGCAGTGGGGTGTCAGTGATTTGAGCCCTTCTTAGAATGCATACTCATAGATTTAGAACGAGAAGGGACCCAAGACTTCACTATTCCGATTTCATCATTTTATAGGCAAGGAATAGGAGCCCAAGACAGACCAAATGAGCTGCCTATAGTCACGTGATTAGGAGGCCGGCAGAGGTGGATTTAAAGAAAGATCCTGAGACTCCCGAATCAGGGCTTCTTAGATTCCTTAGGATCCAAGACTTCTTAGACTCTCCATCCATCCATCCATCCAGTAGAATTGAGCTCTGTTGCAAGCTAGTGGGTTGGCTTGAGAAAGCCTGCTGCAGGAACATGGTGGATCATCCAAGCCTAGGGACTAGGAATTAGCCATCTCTGCTCTTAGTTTATTGAATTGTTATCTTATTAGATGTCTTGATGTCTTAAACAATGGATACAGCTACAACTACTTTATCTCTTAAACATAATTCCTAATTTAGAGAGCTTTGAGAGGTTATGAGGAGAAGAGAAAATGTCTAGCCTGCCATCTTGTTGGTCAGGCACAGGACCCAGAGTGGAGCCAAGCCTTGGCTATCTATCTATCTATCTATCTATCTATCTATCTATCTATCTATCTATCTATCTATCTATCTTAGATTATCTATCTAATTATATAGATTATATAATCTAAGATAGGTAGATATAGATAGATGGATAGATAGAGAGATGGATGGATAGATATAGATATCTTCAGGCACTCCCTCCAAATTAAGGGATAGTAAACAGAAGCACAACCTTAATGTAACATTATTTCCCCTAGACCAGTGATGGTGAACCTTTCAGTGGCCAAGTGCCCAAACGGCACCCTCACACTACATGTGAACCCCCTGCCTTACTCCAGACAGAGAAGGGATGGGTAATGTGAAAAAATGTCCTCAGGCACGTGTGGAGAGAGGGAAGGGAGCAGCCCTCTTTGGCATGCAAGCCATGGGTTTGCCAATATGGCCCTAGATGATTATTTAAGGAGGCATTTGGATATAATTCTAGCCCAATACTCCCTATCTGAGGAGAGCAAAGTGGTCAACCTTGAGGCCTGAATCTTCTGTTCCCCTCCTGGCAGGAATCTAAGTCTCCTTTGGGGAAGGGGAAGGTGGAGGAGACTCTAGAGATATCTTTTCAAGACTCATTCTGCGCCACACTGAACAGATCCATGGTGGTCACGTATAATCTCCATGGGCAACATTGGATGTGCACACACACACACACACACACACACACATTCTGTACACCTATAAATAGCTTCATACAAGACTCATGGAGGGAAGACCCCCAGTAGAAAATGGCCATTGACCTGAGGTCCCTTCCAGCTCTGAAATGCCTCAATTAGAGCAGACTGACTATATGTGAAATCGCAACGCACAGGACCCAACTCAGAGCCTGCAATCCAGTAAATGTTTGTTGATGTGAGTCAATCTGAGAAGGCCCTGCAGGTAATAGATCCCCAACCCAGGAAGTCTTCCAGACACTGTGGAGGGAGGAAGGGAGCAAGGGAGGGAGGGAAAGGAGGATGAAGGTGTTTCCCCATCAGGCAGGTATGCATGACATGAAGCCACTGGAAGACTTCCTGGGTTGGGGATCTATTCCTGTTGTTCAATTCTTCAGTCCTGGAGGACTGACTCATTGTGACCTTGTGAATGTATAAGTGGAAATTTTGTACCTTTGAACTACGTTCCCCAGAATTCCTTTAGTATTTCCTAGAATTCCTTTTCATCTCTCCACCATGTTGCGTGCTTACCTTGTTTGTATATAGTTGGCTATAACTCCACTGCTCTCTTTTTCCACATGCACAGCTGGGAAAGCTGACTTTTTACACTAGCTTTTTATTTCCTTTTTACTTCATCTTGTTATTAATAAATCTTATTAAATATAATACTTGGAGATATTGTATATTAATTTTAAATCTTACATGGACCATATAGTCCATGGAGCTTTCTTTCTTTCTTTCTTTTCCTTCCTTCCTTCCTTCCTTTCTTCCTTCCTTCCTTCCTTCCTTCCTTTCTTTCTTTTTTTTATTTAAATCCTTACCTTCCATCTTGGAGTCAATACTATGTATTGGCTCCAAGGCAGAAGAGTGGTAAGGGTAGGCAGTGGGGGTTAAGTGACTTGCCCAGGGTCACACAGCTAGGAAGTGTCTGAGGCCAGATTTGAACCATGGAGTTTTCTTGGCAAATATCCTAGAGTGGTTTTCTATTTCTTTCTCCAGTTCTTATTACAGATGGAGAAACTGAGGCAACCAGGATGAAGCAACTTGCCCAGGGACACACAACTAGGAATTGTCTGGAGGTCAGGTTTGAATTCGAGTCTTCCTGATTAATGAACATTAGCATCTCTTAAAAACACACAGCAGTGAGGAACTCTGTTAGGCAGAACAAAGTGGTGAAGTGGAGGTATTGGGGTAAAAGAGAAGGTGTGAGTGGGTGTCGTTGAGGACGCTAAATTAATGTTTCCAGATGGTTGGAAAAAATGGAAGCCTGAGGTAATGGCAATGTGCATGTTCTTGGATTTCCTCATGGGTCTCGGGTTGAACCAGCTCAGCAATCCTGAAGGAGATGAAAGCTCGCCAAAGGTCGAGACTTGGGCTGCCAACTGAAGTGAGTGGATTTCAGCGACAGGCCAGTGACTCCTGGGCAAGCTGAGAGCAAAGCTTTTCCACTTTTCAAGAAATTCTGAGCCAGGCTCAAAGAATTAGTCCCCAGAGCAGGTTGCCCATGGCAGAAGGGGGCGGCTGACACCTTCCGTGTTTTCTTGGACACTAACTGGTGATTTCTGATGAGATCTAACTCGGTTGCTTCTTTCCCCCTCATCTGGGCAGTTTAGGGGACAGGTGCCTTCTCAGCTATCAGAGAAGTGGAATTTCCTTCCCATGGGGAGAATAACAGGAAGCCATCATGGACAAAGCTCCCCGG
>NW_025391806.1:0-6424 GCF_016433145.1 Gracilinanus agilis | reverse complement strand
TTATCTTCTAAGAAATAAGAGCAGCATGGACTGGGCAATAAGTGATTTGCCCAGGAACACACAAATAAGGAGTGTATGAGGTCATACTTCAACCCAGGTCCTTTTGACTCCAGGCCTGGCTGTTCCTAGGTATTATTTTATAATACTTTTGCTAACCTCTTAATTCTCTTTCCAAGTCTTTTTCTCCAAAACTCTAAGTTTTTTCTAAGTCTTTCCATTAGATCTCACATTTCATTTTTAATATTTTAAACTCATTTCATTTATAACATAATTTTAATTCTTTTTAAACAATTATCTTAATTTCTTTTAGGAATTAGAATTAGTCTTTGTGGCCAAATTTAAGGCTTTTCTCATTTTGAAGTTATTCTCCCCTTCTGGGTCTTAGGCATCCTAACATTTTAATTCTTTATATTTATTTGTTAGGTTGGCTATTTATTCTTCTAGCCTTACTTCCAAGATTGAGGTTTTATTTTAAGGTTTTGCTCACTTCTGGTATGACTACTGAGACTGTGAATAGTTCTAGCCTGGATTTTCTGCAGTCTTAACATTATGCTCTTTAGGTCTTAATTTTTTTGTTCTTTAATGATCACTGAGGAAGCCTGAGGTAGGGAGCTGCAAAATTTCAGCAAGCCCTATGCAATTAGATCAAGGCAATGATCTAAGGCTTAGGAACCACAGCTATAGATTTTCCCTAGGTGACACTCTGCTATATAGTAATTGGCTCCAGCCCCTATCAATTACCTAGAAGATTTAGCAGATTTAGAACAACCATGTGGCTAGCCTGGTCTGGTTCTGTGAATGAGCTGGAAAGTCCCAGACTCATTCTGAGGAGTCGTTTGCCTAATACTATTCTGGGGAATGACGGTGCTGCGGGGTGCTGCTCTGGGGAAGCCAGTGTGGGTGGCCTAGCTCAGTGCTCTGAGGGGCTACAGGTGCAGTCTTGGACCCTCTGAGAAGATTCCTCCTCTGCTCCCCAGCTCTATTGTCCTAGGCGTAGGACTTAATCTGCGGTCTAGTGTGAATAACTCCACCCTTGGGGTCTTGAGTGCTTGGGACACACTCCTAGGCTCTCTGGAAGACCCATCGGTGTTGGCCTAGTCTCAGGTCCCAGATGGAAGCTCTGGACATCAATCTGTGACCAGGCCTATCTCTATTTCACAATTCCTGCCCTGGTCACTTGCCTGTAGGTTGAATTTGTGATCTTGAGCAGCAAAAATGATATGATGTAATTTCTCCTTTAGTTTTCTAATCGCTATTTAAATCTGCACTCTTCTTAGATGTAGTCCTACAGGGAGGTGGGCTGTGCTGTTTCCTCCTACTCTGCCTTCTTGGCCAGTCTTCCCACCACTAATTAGCTTTGATCAAGTGATATTTACTGAAAAGGCATAGCAAGGACTGAAATACAAATGTATCTCCCAGAATTGGAAAGTGCACTTTCTTCTCCTCAGACACCTGGTCCCTAAGAAAAGTACATTAAAATTTAAAGTGTTTAATAGACTCCCCACCAATTGCACTTCTGTGTGTAGGGTAGGCAATAGATAAATTGCTCCCTTGCTTGATTGCTTCAAGCAAGTTGCTTTTCAGTGGCTGCTACCAGAGGATAGCAACAGGACCTCAGTTTTGATGGATTTCCCAGTTTCATCAGTAGCCTGGGTACTCTCAATGATGGATATACTGTTTCACCAACTGCCTGGGCGCTTCTATATCAGGACACTCATTTACCTACAATCAGGAAAGAATAAACACAAAAGAAGCAAAGGCACTATGTATTCATAGAAACAGATGGCTGTGGGTGGCAGGGAGAGGAGCCAGAGCCTACTGACCGTCTCCCACCCAACAGCCCACCGAAATCCTGTCCACTCAAAAGCAGAAAGGGAGAAGAGTATATATTAGCTACCTAAAAAAAGCCAATTTAAAGGTTTTTTCCATCACGCCACAGTATGCCAACAGGATAACTGCATGCTCTGAAACTGGGAAATAGGACCTTCCATCCTACATGCCTAGAGACAAGTTCACCAAACCTCCATAGGGTTTGGGACTACATACAGCATTTGCAGTTGTTCTAAATATTAGGCCTTCACCCAATATTCAAGGTTCAATCACCAAAAACAAAAAGCAAAAACAAAACATTCAAAACGGAATGATCATAATCCAACACACAATTACCTGCTAGGAAAAATGAAGGTAATTTTTTTGTTTGCTTTTTAAAAGAGTGGGTTTTTCCCAGACTAGAAATGCAGAGGCTGTTCACAAGTCCAGTCCTACTATTGATCAATGCAGGAGCTTCAACCTGCTTCATTTCCGACATGGCTTGGTGCATCCCTTCTTGGGTAACCTGGTGGCGTCTCACTCCTGAAGGTTTACCTACTACATTAATGCTGAATTTGGGGTGAACACCTCAAATTTAGCTTGTTTCAATTCAGAACTCCCAAACTCAAGCAAACCCAACTTTAACCTCCCAGAAAATGGGATTACAGACCATGTCCAAATCAGATTTTGTTTTTAAATAAAGGATTACTAATAAAAATGTATAGTATCCAAATAAATGATGAATAAAGAACATGATCTTGGTAGCTTATAAAAAGGTCATTTCGTACAATCAAGAATGCTTTAAAAAGAAAAAAGAGGAAAAGATCAAACTACAGCTGAATTTACAAGAGAATTTTAATTTATTTAATTCATTAACAATTCATAAGGAATTAGTGTCTTTGCCATACAAATTATTCTCAAAAACTAGGAAAAAAATTCTTCAAAATCTTTTTATGAGACAAGTACACTGGTTTGATAAAGCAAAGGAAAAAAAAATCAATCAATATTATTGATGAATATTGATGCAAAAATTTTAAATAAAACTCTAGAAAAAGATCATAACAAAATATGTACACAATTTTTTATTACCAAATTTAATTTATACCAATGATACAAAGATGGTCCAAAATTAGGAAAATAATTTCTATGATTAATCATAAATGCAGGGGAGATAAAAGCTTTTGACAAAAGAAAATAACAAAATTCTACTTATCTTATTTGAACCTCACAACAGCCCTACAAGGTAGACATTATTAATTTCTCTTTTACAGATTAAGAAACTGAGATATAGCAGGTTAGCCAACAGCTAGTAAGTTTTGGATATGAAATTTAAACTCAGGTCCTCCCGCCTCCATCAGCCTCCCATCCATTCACTATGCCATCTAGCTACCACAACACAACACTCATTTAACCTAAAAAAAGAGGAAAAAACCCAAATTACAAAAGAGCAGTAGCTAATTACCATTTTTAATATGATAAAAATTATATCTAAAACTAAAAACTAATACTGAAGAAACATTAATGAGTTTTTGAGCCTTTGCTGGGAACAATACAAATCTCTCTGGGGCCTTTCCCATAAGGTGTTAAAATTAGCTGAACACTCTCAGGCATTTTTTTAATCTAAGATAAGGAACCAGACCAAGTAATAAGGAATTTATAACACCTGTGCCTCCTGGTCTAGACTTCCAGATCATTCTTCTCTCTTTGTTTATTGATCGATCCAGAACCGGGCTTTGACTGTGTAAGTCATCTTTTGGCATGTAAATCTCCCCTCTCAATTAGTCCATTGTAAACTCTCCAAATGTAGCTCTCACAAGCCCAGCTTTGAAATGTAATTCTCTTTTAGTTTATTTCTATATGCCAAACCGTTTCTCCAGTGTCTTTCCAGTCCTTGAGTTTGGGGTGAGAATCTGTCTACCCTTCATCAAGAGTATAAGATTAAAAATTATTAATGGGTCTCTGATGTAAGGGAAAATGATATCTGTTTAATGAACATTCTAATTAGGGTTCAGTTTTTTTTTCTGCTTTGTTGTAAACTCTGGGCCTGTGTTTAAAACTCTCTATTCTAAATTATTCTAAATTAAAGCTGAGGACTTCATGGCTATTTCCCCTCCACCCCATAAAACATGAGTAAAACAAGAACCCCACTTTCCACAATGTTATTTGATATGGTTCTAAAAATGTACCAGGAGCAATAAGAAAAAAAAAAGTCATAAAATTATTTATATTTGTTGATATCAAGAAGTTCAGTACATTATTTTCTCTTTCATCTTTTAAGGAAAATATGTTGGGCTTAGTTTTATTTAGAAAACTTCAGGAAAATAACAGCTTCAGTTAAATAGCAGAGTAGGAAATAAAACTCAGAAAAAAATCACCAGTATTTACATATAGCAACAACACATTTCAGGAGAAAAGTAACCCCATTCAAAGTAACTACAGAATCTAGGAATCAGTCTAGCAACACACTCAAGAACTGCACAAATATTCCTATAAGCACTCTTTAAAGAAATAATGAATGCTTGAATGAATGAAAAAGAACATATAAAACACCTAATAAATGCAAAGCACATACAAATACTAAAGTAAAAAAATCCCTGCTGTCAAGGTTTTTAGATTGTAATAGAAAAATTCAATACACATATGGGGGCCAGGGAAGGGTGTTGTGGTAAGGGGAATTCCAGGGGTTGTGAATGGAATCATAGGGCAGCCAACTTTCATCCCCTTTATAGAAGCAAAAGATGATATTAATTTGCTTACTGTGCCAAGAGTAAGAAAGATGGTGAAAGCAGTGAGGGAGAGGAGAGCAAATGATAAGATGCTCATGTTGGGTAGGTCCTAGCATGTCCTGGACAGCTGCATGGGATGTGATGCATGATCCTAGGTGAGAAAGCTGAATGAATTTCCCCAGAATGGAGGATAGGATCTCTGGGTCTGGCTGGCTTTTTGTTCTTAAAAAGAATGGGGAAAGCAGCATGGCAGATGGTAGGCTGCCTACAATGCACAGTCCCTAGCTCCCCCTATGGAAGACTTGATGGGTTAATTTAAATAATTGGTGGAATTTTCATTGCTCATAGGTGAGCCAGGCCAATATAATACAATTACCATACTGCTTAAATTAATTTATATTCAGTAATATACCACTGAAACTACTAATGGAATACTTTATGAAGCTAGACAAAATTATAACGAAATTCATTTGGAGCAACAAAAATTTTACAATCTCAAAAAAAATCAAGTAAGAATGAAGGGGGAATAGCACTTTACATTTCAAATTATGTTATAAAGCAATAATCATTAAAACTGTGTTATCATGGTTAAAATATAGAAATAGGACATGATAAAGGTAGAACAAAAAAACAATTAAATTCAATAATCCAGTAATTGGATAAAACCAAAAAAATTAATTACTTAAGGAAAAACTTTCAATTTGGCCAGAATTACTGAAAAAAAAGAAAAAAAAGAAAAGTATTTTGGCAGAAATTGGGGCTGTATCAACATTTTATACCATATAAGATAATAAGCTCAAAATAGGCAATCTGAATATATAAAGTACTACAATCCACTTCCCAAATTAGAAGAGAACAAGATCAAATTATCTTTTACAGATATGGATAAAGATAGAATTCTCAAAAGAAGATCAGAAAAGATAAAAAAAGGATCATTTCTAATGACAACAGTTTTTGCATCAAAATAAATCAATGCACCTAGCATAAGAAGGGAAACTATTGATTAGCAATAAAAAAATCTTTGCAACAAATATCTCCAAAAAACGGTATGAGAACTAAGATATGTTAAGAAGTTAATGTAAGAGCCTTAACAAATAAATGGTCAAATAAATAGACAAAGTTTTCAAAAGAAGAAATGCAATTTCTTTTTACTTTTTAGATATTTATATATATTTATTTATTCAGAACAATATAAAATTTGCCTCAAATCACTAATAATAAAAGAACTGCAAATCAAAACAACTTTGAGATTTTATTTCCCAGCCAGAAAATTGGCAAACACATGAGATGAAAACAGTTGTTTGTGGAAGGATTATGGGAATTCAGACACCGTAGTATACTGATGATTGAGTCTTGAATTGATCAAACCTTTCTGGAAAGCAGTTTGAAATAATGCAAAACAAATGTGAATAAAATATCATAGTCTTTTACTTGGAGATTCCATTACTAGACATGCATCCTAAGGAAGGAGGTTTAGAACAAAAAAAAAAGTTCTCTCTCTCTCTCTCTCTCTCTCTCTCTCTGTCTCCCCTCAAGTTGCCATAAAGTACTTTTGTGAGTATATGTGCATATGTATTATATGTAATTCTATATATTGAATAGTATATATTATGGTATAGTTTATATTATGTATATTATATACTATAATGCATATAGTACACATACACATATATTATAAAATAGCATAACATTTATTATAGATTATATAGTTAAATATGGTCTACCTCATATATTAAAGGTAGAAGAAAAAATAAACAAATCTAAATTATATAATAATGTATTATATGGCATACAAAAATGTTTTATATAATATATAATACATGATTCTGTATAATAAAGTATATAGTATTAATAACAGTATTATATATTACATAATATATAAATAGATA
>NW_025391805.1:0-9286 GCF_016433145.1 Gracilinanus agilis | reverse complement strand
CTCTCTCTCTCTCTCTCTCTCTCTCTCTCTCTCTCTCTCTCTCAGGAATTGTCCCAGATGCAGACTACCAGCAGTGACACCAATGTCATTCTCACCATGGATAACAACCGTAGCCTGGATTTAGATAGCATTATTGAGGAGGTCCGAGAACAATATGAACTAATTTTCCAGAAGAGCAAGTCTGAGACTGAGGCTAGATACCAGAGCAAGGTGAGTGGACCCATAGTCCAAGGCTGATCTGTACCTTGGTTCAAGGATAAAAATGGAACGTGTTCTCTCAAATGTCCCAAGCAGAGGAGTTAAACAAGCTAAAATAATAGAAATCCAAATGTAAGGTCCATGACATTCAGACTATGAAGACTGGAGGAGTTGCAGAGGGAGGCAGAAATCTATATTCTATTTTTTGGAAATTACTAGGTTAAAGGGACATATGTGTAGGACAGAGCCAGAGCCACAGAGATAGAGAAAAAGAAGAAACTACATATCAAGTGCAAGTATATAGTAGGTGTATATAGGGTATGTGAGCAGTGGGTTGTCTAGAGACATTTAGGTTAGTCAGGAAAGGTTTCTTGGAGGAGCAATAAGTAAGGATAAAAACAAATTGAGAGGAGTGCTCTTACTGCAGGAATACCTATTGTAAAGACCCAGAGATGGGAGACAATTAGGTTAAGGTAGGGGAGAGAGAACACATTTTCCTAACTGAGGCAGAGTCAGAGCCCAGTAATCATGGGATAGAAGAATATTCAGATGGGCAATGGGAGTGGGAGGTGGGGTCAACTCTAGGTTGAGGGCCACCTTGGACAGAGTATTTGGGTGGTTGTCCCTTAGGATCATTGGCTATGGTCCCCAGGCTCAGGCTTAAGGCACACAAAGTGAATCATCATTGAGTGTGATGTGGTCTCTGGCCCTCAGTACCAAGAGCTTCAAATCACAGCTGGCAGACATGATGACGACTTGAAGATCACTAAGATGGAGATTTCAGAGCTCAACCGGAATATCCAGAGGCTGCAGTCAGAGATTGGAAATGTGAAGAAACAGGTGGGGATGAGTTTTCATCTTTAGTTCACTAAATGACCCATTTCTTCTCCCCTTCCCCGAATTCCATAGTGTCTTCCCCAGAACAATGGGCCTGCTCCAAAAACAAGAGTTTTATTCTTAGGATATCGTTTGATGAGTCTTCCTTCCAACAGTCTATTTCAGAGAGGTAGGTAGTATTTTTTTTAGGGATGAAGATGATATACTGTGTGATACTACCAAGAGAAGGAGCTGTAGTGACCTTGAAAAGCAAGGGGGACAGTATCTAAACATCTGTTAAAGCAGTTAATTTAAATTAATTTTAAAATAAATAAATTTAAAATGAAGCAGTTAACTTTCAGTTTTTCCCATGAAAGAGATGGGACACAGAGAATCTCAGACAATACATAGTAAAATAGATTTATTTTGAATGGATTTGGGGTTTTAGTTTCATATATAAATAGGGAAGGTCAAAATTATATAAGAGTTCACATCTCTTTAGATCAAGAGATAAAACTATCTTGAGGAGGTACTGCCTGGGTGGGTAGGGGGTTAGAAAGAAAGGAGAGAGGTTTATATATATATATATATATCTTGGGGTCACCTCTCTTTATTCATTCTCTCCTTTCCTGGCTTTGTTCTCTGAGATGGAAAGCAACAATTTCATCCTTTAGGAGCATATAAAGACAGAGTTGCTGCCTCCTCCCTAAGTACTCTAATACATTTCACACATCTGGAAGGAGGAAGGGAATGAAGCATTTGGGTGCTAGTCTCATTCCCTTTATCTGTTGAGCTGCAAGGGAGAAAAGTGAGTAGAAGAATATAATGACTAGCTAGGAGAAATGAACCTATGTGAGTTATCCTTGCCCTCAGATTTACTAAATCTAAATCCAATCTCCAAGGTTTTTTTTTTTTTTTTTCCCCCTGTCTCCAGGTCTTCTCCAGAGACTACATAATTTTGGGCAAGTCACTTTGTGTCTCTGGGCCAGTTTCCTGATCTTTAAAATGAGTACAATGTATTGGTGACCTCCAAAGTCCCTTTAACGAATCTAGGATTCCGTGAATTACAAAGGGCTCCATCCATCACTTTTCTTCTCTCCTCAAAGTCTTCCTTCCTGGCTTTTCTCTGAACACAGATTGGCCAAGTGCATTCACTCATTTCGGATGCTGAGGAAAGAGGGGAGCAGGCTCTCCTAGATGCCCAGCAGAAACTTCGAGACATGGAAGAGGGTCTCCAGCAGTCCAAGGAAGAGATGGCTCGCCTTCTTCGAGATTACCAGGAGCTGATGAGCGCTAAACTGTCCTTGGATGTTGAGATTGCCACCTACAGGAAGCTGCTGGAGGGAGAGGAGAGCAGGTGGGCAGGGGGACACTGTCTGAACTGGGTGGGTTCTTGGGAGTTCGTTTTCTCCATTCTCCTGCCTCCAACGGTTCCCAGTCCTATGAGACTTTTTCTAGAAATTCTTCCTTGGGTCTAAACTCAGTGCTTCTTGCCTCAGGATGAATACATTCTTCTTGTAGTCTCCAGGGATAATGAAAAGCAGCTGAGCAGTCTGCGCCTGAGTTTTCAGGGATGGGGAGGGAGAGGGAGTTGTAGATTGAACACTTAAACAGCTTAATTTATGGAGGAAAGGCACTGTGGGTTCTCTTCTCTCTTCCACCATTCAATTTGAACAAGTTATTGCCACTCCCTCGACCTCACTTTTCCCGTTTATACAATTAAGAGTTTGGTCTAAATAGTCTCTAAGGTACCTTCCAGCCGCCACAACCCGTGATTCCGCCCGAAATCTGATTTATTTGAGCCCTTGCCTTCTTGAGAAACTGTGCCAGGCAGCATTCTGATTTTGGAGTCAGGAAGACTTTGGGCTTTAATGCTGTGCCACTGGTCAAGTTGCCTAATCATTTTGAACCTCAGTTTCCCCTTCTGTAACACAGGGATCGCGAGGTACTTTATAACCTTTACAGCCCGATCTTTTGGCGAGCCGCTTTTCCTTCAGGTTGTGGGGGCCCAGTTGACATGGTTCTGCTTTGTTTTTCAGGATGTCGGGAGAATTCCAGAGCCCCGTTAGCATCTGTAAGTGGCAGTTTGTGTATATGCGGGTGGGTGCGGGTGGGGAGGACGTGAGGATTGCGTGGAGGTGTTGGCCGCAAGAAAAAATGATGCTCCTAGTGACTCATCGGTATGGGAGGAGGGACTTTGGGTAGACCAACAGTAACAAGCCTTTCCGTCGGGGCTTTCCCCTTGCAGCTGTACAGAGCAGTCAAGTTAGTATCGGAGGCGGCGGCGGTGGTGGCGGCAGCTACGGCAGCAGCAACTACGGCAGCGGCTCGGCTCGAGGCTCTGGAAACTACGGCAGCGGAGGGAGCTATGGGAGCAGCAGGGGAGGCGGCGGAGTTTATGGGGGGAGCAGCGGTGGGGGGTATGGAGAAAGCAGCAGAAGTAGGAAGAGTGGGGCGGGCTCCTCCAGGGTGCAGATTATCCGAACCTCCACCAACTCCTCCAGCAGATACGTCATCGAGTAGTTATGTCGAAGGCTCCTGCCGGATGGATGCCACCGATTATCGTCCCCAGTTTCTGATCTCGCCTGCCCTGCAAACCTTTCCCCATCCCCTCTCATTAGCGTCTTCTTGATTAGCCTCAACCATTGGTAAATACATTGGAGCCTCGCTTATGCGTCAATGCGTGGGGGTGCCACAGCTGTTCGTAGAATTGGACTGCTGGCTGGATGTGGGATTAAGTGGGAGACAAGAATTTAGAGAAGCAACAGATATCCAGATCATTATATAATATATGCATTATATTATACATATATCTATATATAATCATTTATAATTGACTGTCAGCCAGATGGAAAATCAGACACATTTTTTCAGTGTAAATATCTGCCACACCTCACCTCACTATTCTTCCGTTTGGGTCATTCCTTAGAAATCTTGAGCCTAGCTTTGTGATGGAGTGAATCCACAATGCAGTTAATTAAGGGGCGATTCACTGGACAAAGTGTCTAAGCTACAGGGACCCTTAGCTGCTCTTTCTCCCCCATAGCCCATAGCTTGTATAACCGATACAGAGGCACGAACATTTACTTCTGGGGAGTAGTTATTAGCAAGGCAGGCACTCCTTGGTATCTGTCATCAGTCATAGAGAATACTTAATATTAATTCTATATAAATACATACAGTAATTAATTAACTCCCAAATCCTCCTGGAGTCCATTGAATCTCCTACCCATACTAGAAGTTGAAAACGAAGTAATTGGCCACCCTGATTTTGAAGTCTCCCTTGGGGAATAAATAGGTGATAACATTCTTCTGCGGAGAGACCCAGAGGTACTTGGGCATCAGCCTGTCTTCCATAAGGAAGAATTTCTGTAGGAATGGAAGGGATAGATATGGAAGGAAAAAGGACAACAGATACCAGTCATTGGGTTCTGCTTTTGCCTTGCCCTCTAGTCATATCCTCATAGGCTTCCACAGTTTCCAGATGTCCTGCCACCGGAAGTATTCTATATAGTGGGTATTTTGAAACCACGCTTAGACTTCTAGTTGTCTTTCCTTTGCGTTTCCTGCCTGGGCTTCAGTTCTTTCTCCAGATAAAGGATACATGTTTCTCTTCAGGAGAAATCTTAGATGAGGTTCTTGAAACAATCTTAAGGGACTGTGGAGATATTTGAGGGTACAGACATACTGGCTTTGAAATGGGGACTATGGTTCAGTTCCTAAGACATGGACTTAGATTCATTTTCTTCCTTATTGCAATATAATACCATTTCCTTTTCCCTGTATCCTACCACTCTCAGCTTTGAATTCCCTTCATTGCTGCTGATGGGAACAGCATGACATCTAGGCACAGCCACCCCCTTGGGTGAATAGCTAGCAGTGTATTGCCATTGATTCCATGTTTTTGTTGAGGCTTGATCTTTGAAGGGATGACATTTTGGGTGCTTTTCCAATAAACTGTTCTGTATATCAATCTGTTTGGCCACAAGGAAGTCCTGTTTATTCAATTACCAGCTGATCTTTGAGTTTTTCATCCTTAATCACTCCCTTCTGGTCTAAAACCCCTGCAGGCATGATCTTAGCTATTGTCGAACAGTTAACTAGGCTTATGAAATCCTTTCCTTAGTGTACATACTCCTGCTACTCTGGCTACTATCATCCAAAAGCTGGCGGACAGAACTCCTAGCCTTATGGAAGAAAGGGAGGGGTATGTTTTTAGGGCATGCATGCACACATATGAAGACACAGAGCTAGCTAGAACTGTTAGATCTTAGTCTTAGGGAGGGGAGTTAGGTAAGAGTGAAAAGGCATTCTGGGTAGGATAATGGATAATAGAAAGGTTCAGTGGTGGTTCAGGGTGAGATGTAGGTGATAGATGGAAAAATTTTTGGAGGGTGAGGGTAGCATCTGAGTTGGAGTCACCAAAGATGAGACCTTTACACAGGTGAAGAGGTTGGGATGAATGAAGAAATTTGTGTGCTGGAAAATATTTAACAATCAACTTTTCAGAAAAAAGTATGAAAGACACATTTTTAAGTTTAATCTAAATTATTAGCATTTTCCCCCCCTATCACTTTCAAATCAAGCCCTGATTTTTAGCATTTGCCATTTGGAGGATCAAGTCTTGTCACTGAAAATTTAACTATTGGAAAAAGTTGGTTCAAGCTGGTTCCAGAACACCACTGGGTAGAGGGACTTTTAAGCCCATATTCCTGGAGAAGCAGCTATTGAGACTCAAGAAGGAAAAGAGGGGGTATTGGGGTGGAACTCCTTTTATGCTATATATACTGTAGCTATTATATGAGACCTACTTTTTTATTCCCAGGGGAGAATACAGATGGAATTTGGGTAATGAATCCACCCCAAACAGAAAGAAAACTGATATTGATAAGATAGTTTATTCCCAGACACACCCCACTATATTTTCAACTATCCAGCTGCCTTGAGAAATTCTATCTAGTAACATCTGACTCAGCAGCAGACCTGTGGGGGTAGGTTCTGACAAGAGAATTATGGGCAGGATGAAGGAAATGGGTAGGAGTACAAGTATAAATGGGTCAGAGAAAGGGATCTTCTATTCTATTTGGGGAAATCCAAACTGGACAGAGTAAAAAGGAAAAAAATAACAGAAGTCATATATATATATATATATATATGAAAGAATGAACTAAATAACATACTTTGTTAGAATCAACCTATTTTGGAAAGAAATGTACCTGCATAATAATGCTCTGTTATACCAAAAACAAAAGTAACTTGCCCTCAAACACACACAGTAAATCTGTAAACCAGAAATTCAATAAAAAGTTAAAATCTTGGGGCAGCTGGGTAGCTCAGTGGAGTGAGAGTCAGGCCTAGAGACAGGAGGTCCTAGGTTCAAACCCGGCCTCAGCCACTTCCCAGCTGTGTGACCCTGGGCAAGTCACTTGACCCCCATTGCCCACCCTTACCAATCTTCCACCTATGAGACAATACACCGAAGTACAAGGGTTTAAAAAAAAAAGTTAAAATCTTGATTGACACACACAAAAAAACAACCCTTTCTTAAAAAAGAAAAACAATCCTTTTGGGAAAACTCAAAGAATTTACTCCAAGTCACAAGCAACAGTTGGTACCATAATTTTCTTTTGTATTAAATTCAATAAAGATATGGAACCAAGATACCACCAACCATCTCCAAAATAGGAAAAAATTGTTTTTTAATTTTGGGCACTTTCTATATTTCAAAGTGCTTGCTAAGCTGTTATATTACTTGATCCTCATTACAAACCTGTGAAATGAGTTTAGTAGTTTGTGAAATCATAGACAGAAAGATAGAAGGGATCTTGGAGACTGTATTTAAACTGCCTCATTCTACAGAAAACACAGAGAGGCTGTGAGTAAATGATTAACTATTACAAGTAGTATATATAGGATTTAAATTTGGAATTACAAATAAGATTTGAACTTGGCACTTAGGCTCAAAATCCATTACCTCCCCCCTTCTACCACATTGCCTTTCTCCATTATATCTTATTATATGTTATATATATAATATTATATATTATATTATAAGTGAGGAAACAAACTGAGGGAGATCAAGTAACTTGTCTATAGACACTCAGTGAGTCATTGGTGGAACTGGAAGTAGAATTGTATTCTTTTGATGTGTTCTCAGAATATTTGGCATTGTATCACAAACAAAAATATTTTCTATTTCTACTTCATCAGTTCCCCTCTATACATCTTGGCTCCAGCTTCTGACTTCAGTCAGCAACATCTGGCTAGGGTGGGGTTAGGAGGGGGTGGAGGAAGTGACAACCAATCAATGCCTAAATCATTGGTAATACCAAGCCATAGGATGGGCAGGAGGAGGAGAAACCCTGAGCAAACAAGAAAAGGGAGTGGCTGGATGGAGGGAGGGAGAGGAAAGGGAGGAAGAGAAAACAAATAGGGGAGAGGGGCAGAGGGTCACCAAAAACTGTTTAAAGTGTTCTTTTATACCCTCCTTTTCTTAGTCCACTGTTGAGGTGCCTCCCTATCCACTTAATAGCATTCCAAAGGTGGTGGAGAGGAGGGGGGGATCCCTGCAATGTCTTCCCTTGTTTTCCCTGAAGTAAACATCTTGAGGTGTTCCATAGCCCCTATTTTATATTTTCTGATAAGGAGTGAATGGTCATGCTTTGGGTGACAAAAGGGAATTTGAGAAAAGCTTTGGCTAAAGTCACAAAACAAGTCACATATTCCTAATATAAATATCTTGAAAAGACATTAGATTAGATGCTTATTTTGTTTCTTTGGGGTGGGATTGAGGGGGGAGGTACATGAGTCAGCCAGAGTTTATTTTCCTCATCTCTCTGCTCTTAGGCAAGGCCTGGTGACTATCCTAGAAATTGGTGTCCTGCCAATTTCATTATGAAGGCTGGTGGGTAAAGATCAGAATATTCTAGAGCAGAATGAATGGTATTGCCTGGCTGGTCTTGCCATGGAGTCCATTGGAAGGAGTATTAAGAACTGAGTTGAGTGAAGTGGAGGTGGAAAAATTAGGAGAGTTAGAGATGGTTGTTGTTCCTTCTTCATTTTTGAAGAGTTGGAGGAGGTGTGGCAAGAGTTCAAGGAACACTGGATTTAGAGTCGAAAGATAATAGGATTATGAGACAGATTTTTGGACATAACTAATGTGAGAATCTGTTTCCCTTTGGTAGATTACTATAATTTTGTTTATAACAAATCATATGTATTATATTGTTGTTACATTATATATTGTGTTATATATTTAAGAAATGATAACAAAAAAGAGAATAGGATTATAAGATTTAGAGCTGAAATGGAATTTAGAGATTTTACAGTTCAGCCCTTTTATGTTACAGATGAGGAAAGTGAAGCATAGATTAACTTAGTGATTTATTCAAGCTCACACAGGTAGTAAGAAACATAGGTAGGTTTTGAACAATGTTTTACAATTCTAAATTGTGTATAAAATTCCAATACCCTTAGGTTCAGATCCTGATTCTATAAACTCACTATATAGTTGATTTTGGTCTTAACTTCTTTGGACCTTAGTTTTTAAAGAGTAACTTATATGATCTCTAAGGTTCTTTCCAGGGCTCAATTTTATGATTCCATAATCAATGGAAGGGGTTTTGAAGTCAGAATCTTGCACAGAATGGTGGATTAAAAGGAGACGTTACAGTGGTCCAAGAAAAGGAGATATGGGATGACAAAGGGGTTTGAGAAAGATGATTTTTGATGCTAGCTGTATTATAGATGGTAAACAGATCTGAGCTGGCCAGACGGTCATTGGTGTCATTCAGTATAAGATAATGAACTTTACTCAAGATTGAACAAATTCCTTTTCTAATTCCTTCAATGGTGACCTTAGAATGCTTTGAAAGAAGGAAGACACCCCAGGGGAAATGAATGAATACTTCTATTGGGCACAGGAGAAATTTCCCATGAAATCCCTGTCCCTTATAAACCAAGGTAGGTACTGCAAGAGAGAGCATCAGGAGGCCAAGCCCATAATTCATATGGGAGGAAGACAGTGCCCAGAGCAGCATGAGTCCTAGGGCACAGCTTGCCAACTGCACCACCCTGTCAGGCTTTTCTTGGGGAGGAGCACTCTGGGAATCTACCTTTAATTCTATCAGCTCCCCAACTGAGAGAGAGTTCTATCTTTGGAAGTTATGTCTAGAAGGAGGAGTCCTGGTCAATTTTTTATTCATCCAGTGTCATCTAATCTTATGTATGTGATATTTCTTTTTCTTTTCTTTTTTCCTTTTTTCTTCCTCCC
>NW_025391804.1:0-3032 GCF_016433145.1 Gracilinanus agilis | reverse complement strand
TAAAGCATTAGACCATGAGTGAGAATTGACTGACCAACCATCCTGGGGTGATATGTGTATCAGACTACAGAATATATATGCAAGGGCTTTGTACACTCTAAAAGCCTGCCCGCATGTAAGACATTGTTCTTTTTAATTATAATGTTATGGGTACAATACTCTGGAATTTTCCTAGTGCAGCTGCTACAAAGCAAAATGTTAGGTCAATTACTTGGACAATTCAGGCAAGCTAACATTTTCGCTTGGATTGTTGCCTCAGTCCATCTCTTTGATCCACCTGTCGAGCCTGGACAAATGGGTAATGTTGTGTCATATCCCCAGATGGGCAGTCTACAGACATTACCTGGCTAAAAGTGAGCATCAAAGACTAGCTGTGTTGGAGAAAGACAAATTAATTCAGGTTTGGCAAATTATTTTTTTCCCAGCTGGTAAATTTTAGCAAATGGGTTGAAGAGAAAAATACCTTCAGACTAGAGTAAACACAACATTTTTAAAGAGTCACAGATGGCCTCTTATTCTACCCTGAATGCTTCTTGTGGGGCACTTTCATTCCTCTTCCAATTTGTGATGTTACTGAAAGTCTCTCTGACTGGAAAATTTAGAGAAAATAAAGAGCACTTTTGATGGGAAAATATTGATGTCCATTCATTCTTGATAGAGTTGTAACTAGGCAAAAATAGTTGTTGGGGGAAGTTGGGAAAGAAAAGATGTAAAGTCCAGATGTCATACTGATGATGGTGCATGCATGCTGGGAAAGGGGTCCCTCAACCCTTAGTGACTATGTGCTGGTGTTGGAGGAGGGCAGTATCAGAAGGGATGCCATAATGATAGAACGTTGGGGGTGGATGACCCCTGAAGTGAGTTTACACTTGTGTAGGATGCTGATTTCTATTTTTCAGATGTTTCTACCTTAGATTTTCTTTCAAATGATGCATAGGCATCATAGGATTACAGATATAGGGTAGGAATGAACCTTAAAGCCCAATTTATCTGATCTCCTTGTCCTATAGATGAGGAAACTGAGGCCTGGGGAGATTACTTGACCTACCCAAGATTACAAAGGTCAGCCTATGTCCGCTGACTCCAGTCCAAATCTAGCACTCTTTGGGCTTCTTTGGTAGATTTGGTATATCTCCAACTAGGCCTTGTATAGATCTCAGAGCATTTTTAATGTACTTGAGTATTATATATTGTTGGTCATGTTTCTTCTCCCATGCTTCTAGATTATTTTTATCTTTCACATTTGTTCCTTCACTTAGAGGTTCCTGCCCAAACTCTACCTGCCTAGAGACCAAAAATGAGACAACTGGACTGGTAGGACTCCTTCTCTTAGCCTCAGGCCAAACCCTGCCCATTTAGATTCCACCAAGATCTCTCAATCCACTGAGCTACCCAGCTGCCTCTGAGCCTCTATTAATGTGGAATAAAGTCACATAAATGTTTTTTAGCTTCCACATCATATTTTTAATATGTATTGGACTTAGAGGCTTCCAGCTTGGACGTGGATCTCTATAGAGAAATCTAGGAAAGAATCGAGGTAAGAACAAATTATTCTCCTCCAATATAGTGCAACAGTGAGCATGGCTGCTTGTTCAGGGCCACACTTGAAGGCTTTCCAGCCCTGGTCACACCTGCCAGGGCTCATGCACCATTGGCAAAGCCTTTTAGAACCCATAGTCATGGCCAGCCAACAATGTGGTAGCAAAGGAATTTTGTCAGTGAGTGAATATACATTATTCAGTTAAACTAGTTGACTCCATATTGAATCAAGTCCATATCCTCAACCCTTCATCAATTAACTCTGTCTTGCTTATCTATCTTATAAGAGGCAGCTAAGTGGTAGAGTGATCTTGGCTTCTATCAGAACCCTTGAATTAAAATCCTCCCTAAAGCCAAGATTAGAAAAAAAGCAGAAAACTCTGTGTGTGTGTGTGTGTGTGTGTGTGTGTGTGTGTGTGTGTGTGATTTATAAAGTTTCTCTGATAAAGGGTTTATTTCTCAAATATATAGAGAATTAAGTCAAATCTATAAGAACACAAGTCATTCCTCAATTGACAAGTGGTCAAAGGATATGAACAGGCAATTTTCAGAAAAAGAAATCAAAGCAATCTAAATTACTATTGATTAGAGAATGCAAATTAACTTAATTTTTAATTTTTTTAATTTTAATTTTTTTTTAAATTTTAAACCCTTAACTTTTGTGTATTGACTTATAGGTGGAAGAGTGGTAAGGGTAGGCAATGGGGGTCAAGTGACTTACTTCACACAGCTGGGAAGTGTCTGAGGCCAGATTAGAGAGAATGCAAATTAAAACAACTCTGAAATACCACCTCACATCTATCAGATTAGCTAATATGAAATAAAAGAAAAATAACAAATGTTGGAGGAGATGTAGAAGAATAAGGACATTAATACATGGTTAGTGGAATTGTAAACTGATACAACCACTCTGGAGGGCAATTTGGAGCTATACCCAAAGAGCTCTAAAACTGTACAAACTCTTTGACCCAGCAATACCACTGTTGTTATTGTTAATTATCCACATGAATCTTTCCTTCCAACCAGGCTCTTTTTGCTTATGGCTCCTCTACCATGGTCATTCTGACCTCGGTGCCTTTCTCTTTTCTTCAACAATGGAATTCTATTCTTTCTTCAGTGACTAGCCCAAGATCCACATCTTTGAGGAAACTAATACCTCAACAAACCTGAATGAATAAATATACTAACTAAATATACTTTTTTATTGGAAACAAAGCAACAGAAATAGAGCGTATCTCCTTTCCCCCCTTTATAATTCTCTTCTTATTTAAACACAGTTTCAACCCCAAAATGAAGAAGCGAAACATACTAATGTAAGAAATATATATAGGTAGAAAATGTATACAGTCATCGATTCAAAAATGTTAATTGAACTAAAGACTCAAGCAATACTTTGTAGTTGACTAGATTTCCTCATGGGACAGTGTGTCAATACTTAAAAGCATGCCTCATACGGAGGGAGAGAGAGAGAGAGAGAGAGAGAGAGAGAGAGA
>NW_025391803.1:0-9135 GCF_016433145.1 Gracilinanus agilis | reverse complement strand
TATATATATATATAAAATTCTATGTTTTGAGTCATCAGCTTTCTGTTAAAATGTGGATATCATTAATCCTAACTATTCATTGCATTGACAAAAATCATCAAAATGTTCGAATGTGTTTTTCTTTATAATGCTGTTATATAATATTGCCTGCTGGCTCTACTCATTTCACTATACATCATTTCATATAGGCTTTTCCAAATTTATCTGAAAATATCCATTTCTTCATTTCTTATATTGGAATAATACTCTATTTCTTTCATATACCATAACATGGATAACTATTATCAAATAAATGGGTACTCGCTAAGTTTTCAGGTCTTTGCTACTACAAAAAAAACAACAGGGGCAGCTGGGTAGCTCAGTGGATTGAGAGTCAGGCCTAAGGGGGGGGGGGGGGTTCCTAGGTTCAAATCCGGCCTTAGACACGTCCCAGCTGTGTGACCCTGGGCAAGTCACTTGACCCCCATTGCCCACCCTTACCACTCTTCCACCTAGGAGCCAATACACAGAAGTTAAGGGTTTAAAAAACAAAGAAACAAACAAAAATATGGGTCCTTTCCTATCTTTGGGGTAGAGATCTATATAGGGGGCATGGTTTCAAATTGTTTTCCAGAATGTATAAAGCAATTCATAACTCTATCAACAGAATGTTACTGTGCCTATTTTCCTGCAGTCCCTCTAAATAACACAAAGTCATTTTCCTTGTTTGTCATCTTTAAACTTAGGAATAAGAGGGGGCATCTGGGTAACTTAGTGGATAGAGAACCAGGCCTAGAGACAGGAGGTCCTAAGCTCAAATCTGACCTCAGACACTTCCCAGCTGTGTGACCCTGGGCAAGTCACTTGACCCCCCACTGCCTACCCTTACCACTCTTATGCCTTGGAGCCAATACAGTTATTGACTCCAAGACAGAAGCAAGGGTTTAAAAAAAAAAAAAACAAAAAAAAAACTTACAAGTAAGAGGTGGAACCTGAGATGCTTCTATTTGAATTTCTCTAATTAGTAATAATCTGAATTTTTTTCTTCATATACTTTCTGATAACTTGGATTTTCTTCCTTTGAAAACTACTTATTTGTATTATTTGACTTCATTTTTTGGGAAATTAACCGGTCAGTTTCTTTCTGTTACAATACAGTCAATTTTATTTTATATGTGTGATCTTATTCCATGCATGAGCAATGATAATAAGAAATTTTAAGGAAGGAAAAAGAATTATCTGGCTAAGAATACAATCCTTGTCCTTAAGGAAATAAACATTTATAAACCAAATAAGTAATATAACAATAAATGCAATAATATGAAAGAAGAGAAATATCATTATCCAGTCAACAAGTATTTATTATTACAAACCAGGCCCTACATGCTAAGTTTGGGGAAAAAAAGGTAAAAAACAATCCTTGCTCCCAACAAGCTCACAGTCTAATAGAAAAAGACAAGCAAACAACTATGTATGAAAAAGATATATATAGGACAAACTTGAGGAATAATTTTGGAGGTAAGGTACTAAAGTTATTGAGGACCAAGAAAATCTTACAGAAGGCATGACTTTAGCTATGACTTAAAAGAAGGGGAAGACAGGAAGAAAAGATGAGAGAGGGAGAGTTCTAAACAAGGGAATGGGGAAGGTGTTCAGTGAAAATGCTTAGTCAGGAGGTAAAGTATTCTGTGTGAGAAAGAACAAGAAGTCTAGTGTTACTGAATCACAGAGTTCTTAGAATGGAGTAAAGTGTAAGAATACTACAAAGGTAGGAATGATCCCTGTTATGAAGGCTTTAAAAACCAAAGGATTTTATATGAGATCTTATAGGAGAATGATGTGCAAGAGTGACCAAGGCAAGCTTCATGGGAAGGATCTCTACCTTTTAAACAGGTGGTCTAGTGGGAGGAGAATCTTTCTAGTGGCATGAATCAAAATCAAGTGTTGAATATGATCTGTTCCAAGTCATTCTGAGTTGAAAGAAAAATATCAAGAATCACCTCATTCACAAGGTATGTGCAGGCTTGGTCAAATAACCATTGGAAAAAACTTGAAAAAAATTTTTTTTCAAGAACTATTCTCATTACCAGATCTTTAATTGGGCATGAGGTCTCTAATAGACTTTTGGTGTACCTTTCTTCTTAAATGCTGCCCTCTCCTGGGCGAAAAACGCAACTGGCTTCAGAATGAATGAGCAAAAGTAAGCTGAGTGAAGTATTGACAAAGGCTATAAGAATCAGCATGTCACTGAAGTGCTGTTTATAGGCAAAGTTTAGGAAAAGTTTCCCCTGCTTTACTCTTATTCATATATACATTAATGTTTATCAATTTACTATCATACTTCAAAGTACAAAACCAAATTAGTTTCATATTAGTGTCCAGGCATCTAAATGTCAGAGATGATGCATTTCTATGCTTGCCCTCAGGAATATGCACAGAAATTCCATAGCAACTGTCTTTGCTGAAGCAGTTCCTGTTTGTCTAGGCACAGAATGAATATACTACAAGAGTTCAATCATATAAACAAGCAGTGATTAATCACCTTCTATAGGCAACGGGGATTCAAAAGGGAAAAGTAAAACAATCTCTGTCATCAATGAGCTTATAGTCTATTAGAGATGATTTATAAGAATGCACAAAATAAATGCAAGTTTAAAATACTTTTTTAAAAGTAAAGAGTTGTTCTAGCAGCTGCAGGGATCAGGAAAAGGCTTCTTGGATGTTATGGCACTTAAGGTTTAAATGAAACTAGGATTCCCAGATTACTGAATAAAAATTGATTAGGGACACACTATAAACAGCTCTTTTCAACATTATCACAGATCATGGGCAAACCAACCACACAGTGGTCAGTAACTGAGTTACTATTAAAATGGGTTTTGTGGAGGTCATCATATGGCAAAATCAGACATTTTTATAATTATGCAATAATATATTTGCTAAACTAAAAGAACAAATCGATTATAATCACTAAAAAAAGAAACCACTGTAAATTTTCCAAGAAACTCAATGAAGGCTTCAGAATATTCTCTGAGAAGGTCAAAGGTGAAGGAGAAATTAAAAACAACCATCTAGGAAAAATAATTTATAAACACTATCCTGGTCTTTGAATTTGAAAAGTTGCCACAAAAGGAAACCCTAATGATCCTATTTAATTTAAGGATAATAATAATTTAATTTTACTCCACAATTTGTACTTTAATAATTAGAAATGACACTTTTCTTCAATATTTGGACATAATCACAAATTTCATACAAAAATATTATTGTGATTAGCATACAGGAAAGCTCTAGTCAGATCTATAAGAGACGATGTTACTTTTAACCCACTTCATTTTTATTAGTGAAATGATTACCTTCAATATAATTACAATCATAAACATTGTTTTTCTTTATTAATCAGAGACAAAAAATCAAAAGTTTTACTTCCAACTATAGTCCTAATTAAGAGGATATTAAAATGTTAAAAATTAAGTGGGATGAATATAGTGACATAGTAATATAAATCTTTAAGTTTTCCTAAACTCTATTTCTAGTTTCGAAAACAACTGGTGGTTTGTTATAAAGATTGAGCTATTCAATAGCGTATACTAAATCTTCCTCTTTATCAATAGAAGAAAAAAAATCATCATACACTCCTCTGTTTAGAGGTGGAAAGGAATATCAGAGTCCAACTCCCTCATTTTACAGCCAAGAAAAAGTAAGATGTAGTGGAGGAAGATGACTTGCTCATAGTTACCCAGGGAATAATCATATACAGGACATGAAGCCAAGACCTCTGACTCAAGTTGTAGGTAGGACTTCAATAAAAGAAATCAAAGCAATAAAGTTGAATGGATTGTGATTACTCTTCTTAATAATAGATAATATCTCAAAACCACAAGCTTCTGAAGGCCATCTCAGTAATTCAAGGAAGATTAATTTATGTTTAGTAAAGTTAAAGTGTTACGTTTACTTTAGCTTAATATAGTTCTTGAGAAAAGTAAAGATTTATATGTGCATAAAGCATTCCAACAGAACATTCTACCTGAACATGCCAGATGAAACACCAGAAATTTGCCAATCTATGTAATTCTAAATATGAATTTGGTGATTCATGAATCTTAAAAGTGATAAATATACATATATATACACACATAATCTATGACTAAATTAGAAGTCTTAAATCTCTTACATCTTCAAGATTTCTGATTCTTTGCAAGACACTTCAAAAATCCGTAAGTTCAAGATGCAAGTTGACAGTGTCTTTCTTATCTACTTTTTTGTCTCATCCAAATAGACAGTTAAATGTTCTGTACTTACTAGGTTCATTTCATAAAAATCTGCTGAATTTAAGCCATCTCTTAAGACTTATTCTTCTCTTCCTTGGAGAATATTCTGTTTTTAATCTTACCAGATACTGTTCATTATACTTAATCATTATCAAAACATCATTGTATAGCATCAGGTAGAATCTTATTTCTTGATGTACATAAAGAAAACAGGCTCTTTTCCTACTATTCATTCTTCTAATACAAACTAAAATTTTCTTTTGAAATTCAACAGCTACCCCAATTATAAAATCCCTTGGACTTATTCTGTATCAATCAGTCATTTAACATTTATTAAGTGCCTACTATTTGCAAGATACTTTTTTAAATTGCTGGGGATACAAAAGAGGCAAAAGAATTCCTTGAACTCAAGGGGCTTACAGTCTAATATGGTGGAGGGAGAGATCATGCAAATACATATAAACAAAGCAAGCTCAATATATACACTATAATTAACAAAGAGAAGGTACTGAAAATAAAAGGAGTTGGGGGAGGCTTCCTGTAGATAACACAATATCACACACTGTACTATCATAAATAAATCTTCAAGGGCTTTGATTTCCAGAAGCTAAATCTAAATAAGTTGTCCAAAATCTGATCAATAAGGTATAAACCTTTTAAAAAAACAAAACTCCCTAATTTTGTTTTATGAAAAAATTCAGTAACTATATGCCGTCTTCAAAAGAAAACAATTCAAGCTTCACTATACCTAACATTTTATCTGATAGTCTTTGTAAGTATTGATTACTTGTTGTGCCTACATCACAAAGACCTTCACATATAGCTGATACTTGAACATTTGTGATAGAAATAAAAGAAATAAATGTTCTCCCTATAAGTTCGGAAAAAGATAATACTTTGTGTAATGAGTGAATATTGGGAATATATTCACATGTCAGCAAAATTTGTAAGATAACATTCTATGTTTATTTCATAATAAAGAGATCATTTAAGGATTAAGATTATCAGGTATCAAGTTGAAATTCAGTATATGGAGTTATATACTAAATTGTGTAAAATTGGATTATATTTTTCTATAGAGATAATTTCTATGCCAGAGATTCTTAGTGAAGTCTTTGGATCCTTTCTTAGAATGTTTTTTAAATGGGTAAGATAAAATGCATATTTTAAAAAGAAAAAAATTTACAGAACAGTTTAAAACCCTTGTTCTAAACCCTGAAAGCAATAATGTGAAAACATGTGAGGCTCACCATATAATGTTAAAAAGAGTATCAATTCATAACTTTTTCTGCAAATGGCTTGCATCTATATTAAATATTACAAATATAATGCAAATATTGAAGTAACCAAGTCAGAACAAAATGAGAAAATGTTTTGTAGGGTATGTATGTTTTTTAAAAGGAATACTACACAAAGGACTAGATTTCTTTCAACAAATCAAGAAATTTTTTTTTGTTACAACAACAAAGCAATTAAGTAAAATGTGATTAAAAAACTATCCCTATTCCCTTTGTTCCAATTTCTATTATTAAATATAGAAGTAATGTAAGAATAAAATGGGCAAAGAAGTTATTCTTCTCCTCTTTGATGCTGAGGTCCACCAGTCTCCTTCATCTATCTATACCCCATATATAATATACTCCCCATGCAGATTTTCTATTCATATGGTCAAGAAATACTAATCAACAAATATGCTGTCTTGGCATACGGTACAGTATTACAGATAATTTAGAAGATGGATTTATTTATATCATTAAAAAAACTTGTTGACTGTCAGGTTCTCATCAACTTTCTCTTCCCTTATGTCTAAACTCTATTAGTACTGCCTAAAATGAAAGGAAAAGTTAACAAAAGCCAACAGTGATTGTGATAAAAAGATTTACATTTAGAACTAATTTATTATAAAATCAGAAGCTGCTATAAGACCATCTAGTTAGAAAAGTTCAATCAAAACCATAAAGCTTGTCAGCTGGCTAAGTTTTCATTAAAAAATACAATTCCCTCTGGGGGCAGCTGGATAGCTCAATGGATTGAGAGCCAGGCCTAGAGAGGGGAGGTCCTAGGTTCAAATTTAAAGTCACTTGACCCCCATTGCCTACCCTTACAACTCTTCTGCCTTAGTGCCAATACACAGTATTGACTCCAAGATGGAAGGTAAGGGTTTTAAATAAACAAACAAACAAACAAACAAACAAACAAACAAACAAATAAATAAAGGTGCAATTTACCCAATGAAAAAGAAAATGCAAGCAAAAGAGAATAAAATGATGACTACTTAACCGAATAAATAAGTTCCAACAATGTGCAAGGCACAGCAAGATAATCCACTTAATACTGTTAAAGAGTTTGGTGGGATTTTTTTTTGGTCCTATTGTTAAAAATTTATGAAAATTATTGAAATAGGAAAAAAACTAGTAGTTAATGCCTCAGGTAAGACAATGTGACTCTGTATATAAAAAAATGGAGTTGTATCTAATAACTTTTAAGTGAAAAGCCTTAAAGAAACACCTATTATAAAATATTTTATATACTTAAATGAACACAGGAAATAAGATTGTTTTAGTGCTTGAAAATAAAACATTAAGTCTCTCAAAAAACCTTTGCACATTAAAGAAAAAAACTTTAAAATTCTTTGCTATGTATAAACTAACCATGTTCCTTCAAAATGTAATCAACACTTCACTTGCACAAATAGAGTACTGTGAAAAGGTTATGCAAGCCCTTGTCCTTGTATCTGCTGGTGTCAGTCTTGAGTGGGGCGCTGCCTAGCCAGGTACTTTTTTTTCCCCTGAAATAAATATTATTTTTTTCCTCCAATCTCTATTACCACTATAATAAAAATGCTACGAATTTCTGGGTTATGATGAAAGCATAACACGACGCCTTTGATATTTGTGCCTTCCAGGCTTTCCATGGGGAATAGAGAAGAAAAACTGTATCAGGTAAAATTAAGGGAAATCATAGATTCTATCAAGCTCAAACACCTAAGTCAAAAACAGCATGTTAAATGGCAGAGACGTGATGAACCGGTAGTGGGAGTTCACTGCCTATAGGGGCACTCAATCTCCGCAAGATAACTTTGTTCCCCTTACAACCACAGGAGTACAGCTGTCTCCCAGGAGTGTCTCTTTTCTCCAAATCACACTATACATCAAATCACCTGGCAAAACTCTTGTTTCCTTAAACAGACAACCAGAAACAGCAGCCTGCATTCACCCATGACAGATTATTATTATTATTTTTTTTTTTGGCTGGTGGGGATGGGGATGAGATCTAAGCTTCTATCACTACCCCTTCCCCTCCAATAATCTTTAGCAGCCAAAGAGATAAGAGAGGCAGAGAAAGAGAGAGAGAGAGAGAGGAGAGAAATGAGACAGAGACAGAGATGGGTAAGGATGTAAACAATCTCCAAAGACCGTTCATTATCCC
The DNA here is from genome assembly GCF_016433145.1 of Gracilinanus agilis. NCBI lineage: Eukaryota > Metazoa > Chordata > Mammalia > Didelphimorphia > Didelphidae > Gracilinanus > Gracilinanus agilis. The sequence goes on along the minus strand of NW_025391803.1, from coordinate 1,456 downwards.
GGGTGGAAAGGGAGTTGGGGCAAAGGGAGAGAAATCCTCCTCCACTTCCCAAACAGAGACAGCGATTTTAAAACATGAACCAAAAATAAGATCTCTAGCCTCACACCCCAGGGAACAAATAAATAACTACAAACTACAAACATCCAGCGCCATCACTCACATGTGGTGGAGAAAACTGAGGTCTAAAACTAATTCGTAAAACTTGAGCCTAATTTATAAGAAAATAACATGGATTGGGAGGAGAGATTAAGATGCCTAATGAAGGGTTAGGCGGCTGGTGTCGCAGGGCATTTAAAAAAATAACTCCAGGGAACACACAGGACTTGAAGGAAAGGGGGGCGGGGGAGGAGGTTGAGGGTAGTGTTATTCCAAAACCGGGAGTCTGGTCAGCCACTGGGATCCCTGTAAAATGAAGAAGTGGCTTGCACCGAGATAGACCCATGGGCGAAAAGAAGAGGTTAGTACTGGGGATGCTGCAAGGGTGAGCAATACGGGGCTACCGGACTCAAGGATGAGGGAGAATAAGAAAGCCTGACTACATCTATATCCAGCCTCCTGGGTTCTTATGTGTTCCAAAAGGTTTCTGGCAACAGAGTCCAAGATCCGCAGGAAGGAATGGGTAAGATGTAAGTAAGGAAAAGGAAGAGGAAGAGGAGGAGAAGGAGGAGGAAGGAGGAGGGTGCAGCTACATCCTAATCTTGTTCCTGGTCCGGACTCCAAGGCAGGAATCCCCCAGTGCCCGGAGCGAGAGAGAGCGCGAGAGTGAGAGAAAGTAACGGTCCCCAGCAAGCGAAGAGAGGGAAAAATGCTTCCCACAACAACGCAGCAAAAGACTTTTAAGCACTAAGAGAAATAAATAGAAACAAATAAATAAAACTCTCGCAAAGGAAGCCTGGTGGAGCGGGGTATGGAGGGATAAACTGGAGAAGGAGGCTGGATGGAGAGACTCCTTCCTCCGGCGCCCACCTCTCCAAGCTGTCTCCAGAGTTGGGGGGCCCTGAGGTTACCCAGATACGTGAACACACACAACCACCAAAGCGCGCGCCCCCTTGCACACTTCCCACACTCCGGCGGGGAGCGCGCGCGCGCGCCCCGAGGAGCCGCCGGAGCAAGTCCTCGCTGCGCACCGGGGCAAAAGTTTCCAGCCAAAGTCCGTCGCCCCTACTCGCGCCCCAACCGCCGATCCCCCCAACGGCCTCCAGCCGCGGGACCCCGAGATTCCAGGAGGAGACTCTAAAGAGGACGGGTGGTTCCACTCGCCCTCCCAGCCCCAAGCTCCGGTTTCACCTACCGCAGAACTGGGAAAAGAAGAACAGCGGGAAGAGCAGCAACAGCAGCAGCGGCGGCGGCAGCTGGAGGAGCTGGGCTCCGGGGGGAGAAGCGGAGGAAAGTTGTGCTTTGCCGCCTCCAGGATACGGCGGTGCCGGCCCCGGGGTCCGCGCCATCCCCCCAACCC
>NW_025391802.1:0-7432 GCF_016433145.1 Gracilinanus agilis | reverse complement strand
AGGGAGGGAGGGAGGGAGGGAGGGAGAACTCTAGTTTTAACTAGGAGAAAAGAAGCAACCCAAGAAGAAAAAAATGGGATCGGGGTTACAGGCAGCAATCAGTCAGCCTGAGATTGTAGTTGAAAGGAATGAACTGTCAAAAACTGATGCCCGTGTTAAGTGGCTCCCAGGTATTTGTAATCACAAAGATTATAATTTGCCCCATCTAGACATAGCAACTTCCCAGTGATTGTCAAACCCTGAGTAGTTTCTATACTCTACAGAGCTGACTGTTCATGCCCCCTTAGTTTCCTCAACTATAAAAGAAGAGAAAATATACTGTACAATCTCCAAGAGCCCTTCTCTATAGTCTTGGTTCCTATGTGCTCTACTGAAGGGGACACTATAGGGAAGACTGATAACATAAAAGGATTAAAAAGGGGAACATCTTCTCACACTCTGTTTATGGAATCCCAAAATCTCAGTATTGGAAGGGGCCTCAGAGTCTTCTAACCAAACCTCCTTCAGAGTGAATAAATTCACTCTATCATATCCCCAGTCAATGGGCACCAGGCATTTTTTAACACCTCCAGTGACAGTGAGCTCACTACTTCATGAGGTAGTGCATTCCATTTTCAACAGCTCTAATGATTAGAAAGTTCTTCTTTATATTGGGATGAAATCTGTCTCCTGGTAACTACTCCTCTCCCCCTGCCACACTGTTCTAGTTCTGTCCTCTCAGGGCAAACTAAAAATCTAATCCCTCTTCTCAGTAAAAACCCTTTAGATTCTCAAAAACATGAATGTTAACTTGAGAGATTCTAGATTTCTTGGCATTTCTTTTCATTTCCAAGTGAAATTTCATTTTGAAAACTTCCAACCTTGTCCTAGGAATTACAGAATGTCCAAACTGGACAGGATCTTCTCCACAAATTGAGGGAGTTAGACTAGATAAGCTATGGCAACTGGAAGGCATACTAAACAGAAAGTTCGACTTAAGAAGATTAGAGTTCAAAATTGCTCTTGTGTGTGTGTGTGTGTGTTAACTCAGTGCCTGGCACATAGTCAGTGCTTAATAAATGCTTGTTTTCTTCCTTGTCCCTGGCTCAGTTTCCTCATCTGTAAAATGAAGTATTTGGTCTTGCTGGCCTCTAAATCTATGATTCTCTAAACTCTAAATTCCCTTCCATGATCCTCTGATCCTCATAACACTGAATGTTAGAACATAGGCTATAACATGTTAGCCTACAGGCTATTGACTGGAAAAACTGGAAAGGACCTGGCCCAAAGGGAATGTCTCTACCCTGGCACAGGGATCCATCCTCAGGGAAGAGTGCCTGGCAAGGAGATTCTGGAATTCTCTGGGGCTCCGGTGCTTTCCACACTGGCAAAGAGGATTATTGGCACCTAGCAAACAAATCCTCACAATATGTAAGTGCCACATTGTGTTATTCTGCAGAAGGAAGGAGGTTTTTCACACAGTGGTTTTTTTTAAAGCTACACTTGACTCTGTCCATACAGAATGAGCGTTCGGTCTTTGGGGAGGCTGTACAGACACGGCATATTGATCAGGTTGGAAAGAAACAAGAGAGGAAAATATCCTCAAATATCAGAGCTTCCAGCCAGCTCTCTGGTTCTGTGGAGGCACGAGCGCCACTCAGCACAGGCAGAATGAGAGGCACACGCACATGTGGGAGCACATGCACGAGCACACATGAGCATGGATGCAAAAACACGGGTGGCGTGTGAATAAACACACAGAATGAATGGATGCCTACGGACCGACACATACATGGCTGGGTATTTCTGGGTGTTTCCAGCACAGGCATGTGAATGGACACGTGACACAGGCTTGCACGTGTACATACATGCCCCTTATGAAACAGACCAGGCTTTGTGCAATGAAATCCTGGGCTTATTCGACAAAATTCTCTAGATTCTGACCCCATCCATTGACCCCCCCCCAATACATTAGCTTCTGTCTTCTGCAGCTTTGTGGACCCCTCTGTTCTAATAGGAAATGCAACTGCGATCTCTCCCTTTCTCTTCCCCACCCCTGATCTCTCCCCCAGCAATGCCCCTGCTGCCTTCCCCCTAAATTCAGGCTATCTCTGGTTGTTGTTTACAGACAAGTCTGGGACATCATCCACCAGCTCTGAGCCCCACGACAGCAAGTGGCCAATGGTGTGCCTCTGCTGCCCTCTGCTGGCCAAAGAGACACAGCCTCTGGGGGGGAGGGTTCCCCAATCCCAGAAACTGGGCTGGAAGAAGGAGATTTCAGAAGCCAGTGAATCCACCCCATACCTCACCAAGGTTGACATTCCTGATAAGTGGTCGCCATCCGTAGTCTTCTTGAAGACCTCCAATGAGAGCAGCTGCTCATAATCTATACAACATAGACTAGAAGGATACACACTAGGAAATCGTATCATCAGAAAGGGAAGCTAAAAAAGACATGAAGAAATTTTTAATTTTTTTAAAGAAATTTTTAAAAAGAAAAGGGGAAGCATGGTGATATTTGTGTTTGTACATCTATTTGCCCATTTAGCTGCCCTGTGCATGTCTCTAAATGTAGGGCTTTTTTATTTTTATTTTTTTAAAACCCTTACCTTACATCTTTGAGTCAATACTTTGTATTGGCTCCAAGGCAGAAGAGTGGTAAGGGTAGGCATTGGGGGTCAAGTGACTTGCCCAGGGTCACACAGCTGGGAAGTGTCTGAGGTAAGATTTGAACCTAGGACCTCCCATCTCTAGGCCTGGCTCTCAATCCACTGAGCTACCCAGTTGCCCCCTGTAGAGCTTTTTTAATCCTCATCTTCTGTCTTAGAATAAATAGATGTCGGCATCTGCCCCTGTGCGTGGAGTTTTGCATCTGTGCCTCTGAGTATGTGTGTCCTACCTTTGCTAGAGATAGCCTGAATTTTAGGGAAATTTTAGGGTGGTGGGGGAGGCAGCAGGAGCATTACTGGTGGAGAGATCAGGGACAGGGAAGAGAAAGGGAGAGGTCACATCTATACCTCCTATTAGGACAGGGGAAGTCCACAAAGCTGCAGAAGACAGAAGACATATTATGGGCCAGAGACATACTCTTAGGATAAGCCCAAGGACTATAAAACAGACCCATTTTCCTCCTCCTCAGGGTGCATGTAAAGTCCTCTTTCTTCTTAGCCTGACCCAAACTCCTCCAGGGACTTCACAATCCTGATCAGGTATCATCTTCTTTGGAGAACCCTTCCAGACTGCCATAGCCACTGAATACAAAAACAGTAGAACAAATAAGGATGTGGTAGGTGGAGCAACTAAGCAGCTCAATGGATGGAGAGCCAGGGTTAGAAATAGGAGGTCCTGGGGCAGCTGGGTATCTCAGTGAGAGTCAGGCCTAGAGACGGGAGGTCCTAGGTTCAAAACCGGCCTCAGACACTTCCCAGCTGTATGACCCTGGGCAAGTCACTTGACCGCCATTGCCCACCCTTACCACTCTTCCACCTAGGAACCAATACACAGAAGTTAAGGGTTTAAAAAAAAATTTTTTTTCAAAAAAAGAAATGGGAGGTCCTGGGTTCAAATCTGAATTTAGACACTGCCTAGCTGTGTGACCCCAGGCAAGTCACTTAACCCTCATTGCCTAGTCCTTACCACTCTTCTACCTTGGAACAAATACACAAGATTTTTTCTAAGATAGAAGGTAAGGGTTTAAAAAAAAAAAAAAAGAATGTGGTAGGTGCTAAAGGTCTGTTTTCAAGTCCTGGCTCTGACACCTATTACCTCTGTAACACTGGACATAAGGTCAATCAATCAATTGATAAACATTTTTTAAACACCTACTATGTGCCAGCACTACTGTGCTAAAGTGTGAGAGATACAAAAAGAGGATAAAGGGAGTCCCTGTCCTCAAGGAGTTCACAATCTAACGAGTAAGAGAGAGAGACAGACAGACAGACAGAGACAGACAGACAGAGAGACAGAGAGACAGAGACAGAGAGACAGACAGAGACAGAGAGACAGACAGACAGAGACAGAGAGAAACACAGAGAGAAAGAAACACAGAGAGAGAGAGAGACAGAGACAGACAGAGAGAGGCAGAGACAGAGACAGAGAGAACATAAAAACGAATATATACAAAGCAAGCTATATATAAGGTAAATAGGAATAATAAATAAAGGAAGGTACTGAAACTAAGAGGATTTAGGGAAGGCTTCCAGTGGAAGATGGTTCTCAGTTTCCTTCTCTGCAAAATGAGAGGGTTGAACTAGATCATCTCCGAGGTCCCCTCGAGCCCTAATTGTCTATGATTCTGCAATTCAGTGAGTTACCTTGAAAGATGTGAACAGGGAGAGAAGCCCATCAAGGAAAAGAAGGAAAGGATTTTAGCAGGACTCGACGTCAAAGGGAAGGGAGTCGGGAGAGCTATTCCAAGGTCTGGAGACACAGTGAACAAAGGTTAGAGGGGCTAGCCATTAAGGAAGCTGGCTAGAAATCAGAGCAAGGGAAAGGGAAACATAAGGGAGTAGGGGAAAGAGGAGAGTCAAGAATGACTGGAGCTTTACGGCTCTCTCCATCTGCAGCCCTGGGCACAAGCCTGATCCTCAGGACATGCTTGCTGTTTGCTGATTGATGGACAAGTGACTCAAGCCACAGTGGATAGCAAACCCCATGAGATCTGAGCACCTGTGGCCACCCTTCCTGCCTTCTACCCCTGTGCAAACAAGTCAGTTCATGTCTCTGGTCTGACTTAGGGGGCTGGCTTGACTGACTTTGGGGTGTCAAAGCAGACACTTTATCTCTCTCCCCTCTCTATCTCTCTTTTCTCTGGCTTGCTGTCTGTAACTCTGGCTTTGTAGGTCCATCTCCTCATATGTCCATCTCTCTGTCTCTGCGTTCCCTATGTTTTTTTTTTTTCTTTTAACCTTTATCTTCTATAGATTTGAAGACAGAAAATGGCTGGGCATTTGAGGTTAGGTGAGTTGGCCAAGATCACACAGCTAGGCAGTGTCTGAGGCCAGATTTGAACCCAGGACCTTCTGACTCCAGGACTGGCCCCTTATCCACTAGCTTATTTCCCCCTCCCTGTCCTACCCCTGTGTCTCTTTATCGGACTCTGTGTCAAACTGTTTCCTTACCTATCTCACTGTTTTTCCTTCTTTATCTCTGCCTGTATTTCTGTTTCTATATCTGCTTTGTTATCTCTGCTTCTCTGCCTTTTTCTCTGTATCTCTGACTCTGAGAATATGTCTCTCTGTGTGTGGCTGTCTCTGTGTATCTCTCTAGTTTCTTTCTCTTCTCTGTGTCTCTAGGTGACCCAGTAGATAGAGTACCAGGCCCGGAGCCAGGAAAGCCTCAGTTCAGCTCCGACTTCAGATACATGCTAGCTGTGTGACTCTGGGAAAGTCGTTTAACTTCTGTGTGCCTCAGTTTCTCCCACTCTAAAACAGAGATCATAATAGCACGTATCTCCCAGGGTTGTTGTGAAGCTCAAATGAGTGTTATTATCTATAAAAGTGCTTTGCATAGTGCCTGGCATGTAGTAGGCACTAATAAATGCTCATTTCGCTCCCTTGACATCTTTGTCTCTCTTCGAGTTTCTGCCTCCTTCTGTATTTCTCTGTCTCTGTCTCCATGATCCCATGTCTCGTCTTCTGTCCTGTGTCTTCTTCCCTCTCATCCAAGACAGGGCCAGGCCAGGGGTCAAACAAGTCCAAGCTAGGACAGAAGAAAGACCTCACTCAGGCTAAGGCTCCTGAATTATTCTGTCTGTGGATATTTGTTTGTTGTCGTTTTTGGTTCAGTCAGAAGTCCCTCTGCCTCCTCTGAGAGGCTGGAGGCTCTGGGTCTCCTTGAGAACACCCCCAAGGGGCAGCCGTGTCTCATTGTCTCTGTTTCCCCTCTTTGATTTTCCTGACATTATTGAACTTGGAACAGATGCTGCTTAATTTGACAACTGTCCTGTCAGTCTGAATGCACAAGCAGAACAGACACCTCGCTTGTCTCCTCTCCAAAGTGCTCCAGACTCAAAGACAAGATGTTTCTGAGAGGTGAGGGAAAGGGGAGCAATTATGAATCTGTTGGGGGATGGGGATAATAGGGAATCTGGGGCAGGGGAAAGCAAGAAAATTTTGTCTTTGTGCTATTTAACATTTTATCGTTGCCTTGGATAAAAGCATAAATAAATAATAATTGGCGATTTTTTGGTTTGAAAAGCATTTACGTACTTTATTTCAATCTTTTACCATAGGTGTTCTTATTGCCCCCATTTAAAGAGAAGAGACTGAAGCCAAGAGAAGCCTACAGTCACATAAGCTATGTCTGGGACAAGACTTGAAACCTTCCTGATTCCAAGACCAACTCTCTATGCCCTGTGTGTAACACAGGTTCTATGATCATCAACATCTTATCTCCAGGGCCCCTATTCTACCACCAGCTTCCTTCTGGCCTTTCGCGCCTTGTGGCTAAATTCCTTTCCCAGTTTAGTAATGGGATTGTCGACTTCTCTGCTCAGTCAGTGGACTTTGGCTCACCTCCTCCTCAAGCTTGGCTTTGTCGCACATTTACACAGAAGTAGAGACCAGCTCTATCAAACCCATGAATGACCCCAGTGCTGGCTGATGTAGCTCATACTCTGGAAGGATCCAAAGATATTTGACACCATGGGACACTGTCTCCTCCTGGATATTCCTCATCTGGTTTTTACAATATTGCTCTCTTAGTTTTCTTTCTAGCAGTCTGACCTCCTTTTGATGTGGCTGCATCATCTTCTAGGTCCCATCCCTTAACTATGAGTGTCTCCTAAGGTTCTCCCCAGTTTCTTTATTGTGTGTGTGTGTGTGTGTGTGTGTGTGTGTGTGTGTGTGTGTATGCACGTGGTGTGTCTGTCCCTCTATCTCTCTCTCTCTTTGGTTCTGTCTGTATCTCTCATCTTATCAAGTCCCAAAGATTTTATTATCATCTCTGTGCAGATTTCTCCCAGAGCTATAATTCTAGCCCAAATCTCTCTCCTGAGTTCCAGCCCCATATTACCAGCTTCTTCCTTGATTTTTTGAACGTACACATATCAAACACAGTTCAAAAACAGTTCAGTTTCTTTCCCCCAAATCCACCCATCTTCTGAACTTCTCTATTCCTGGGTAACAGAGTCTAGCCTATGTGCAAAGCTCATGGCATCTCTGATGGTATCTTCCCATGTGAAGAGTTTGGGAGAGCCTACTTCCTGGAGAGTTGAGATGTCAAGTCTTAGAAATGGATTAGAGCAGTGGTGTCCAATTCAAATAAAATTGGGAGCCAAGGAGATAGCTAGGGGGCTCAGTGGATAGAAAGCCAGGTTTGGAGACAAGAGGTCCTGTGTTCAAATATGGACTCCTAGGAAGTAACTTAATCCCAATTGCCTAGCCCTTACCACTTTTCTGCCTTGGAACTAATCGATTCTAAGACGGAAGGAAGGAAGGAAGGAAGGAAGGAA
>NW_025391801.1:0-5327 GCF_016433145.1 Gracilinanus agilis | reverse complement strand
ATAATATTTGATATATATATATATATGTAATAAAACTAGATATATTAGATATACATCGATTAGAGGCATTATCTGCCCACCCAAAGATACATATATATATATAATATTTGATATATATGTAAAATTAGATATATTAGATATACATCTATTAGTTTAGATGCATTATCTGCCCACCCAAAGATATATATACACACATATATATGATATCTGATATATATGTAAAATTAGATATATATCTATTAGTCTAGAGTCTATTATTTCCAGATATATGAGTCTTGAAGGGTGAGATGATAGCCACACAGATAGCTCAAATACACAGTACTTGTTGAGTATAAAAAAGAAGCAAGAAAAGTGGTACGTGAAGTCTCAGGTAGGCAAAATTGTTTCCTACTGGGGGAGTCAGGAGGGGTTTCCCAGAAGGGATGGCATCTGCGCTGGGCTTTAATGGCTGTGTAGGAATTCCCCAGATGATGGAAGATGGATGGGGCATTCAGGCCAGAGTCACGGCATGACTAAAGACACAGGTGGGAAAGCCCACTGTGCCACATTAACAGAGAGGAATTCAGATCAGTTAAAGCATGGAGTCCATGGTTAGAAGCAGGTTGAGATATAAGGTTGAAAAGGTAAGCAAGATACTAGCGTGTGGAGGGTCTTGAACACTGGCTTGATAATATCGATTTTTACATGGAAAACAATAGAAAATGCTTTATGTTTGAACCTGGCAACATGTGGACAGTGGTCTAGAGGATAACTGACAATTATATAGAATTTAAAAGTCTACAAAGCTGTCTCTTCCTGTACCTTAGTATATTCACTGTTAAAACTAGAGAACTTAAATTGGAGCTAGATTTTCCAGATATGTTTTGAAAAGGGTAACAATCTAGGTGATACTGACATTGTGCCAACAGTTGAGTAAATGCTTATCTAAGTAGGTACTACAGATAGATCTCCATTTTACTAATGAGGAAACTGAGGCTCAGAGAGATTAAGTAACATATTCACAATCCACAGGTTAGGTTACATGAGTTGGAGGCAAAATTTACACTCAGGTCTTCACTGAAGACTGTGACCTTATGCCATGCTGCTTCTGGAGAAGAGAGAGAGTAGATGTGAGAAGATCTATTAAATAACTTCTATGGAGAAGTTACTAAAATGACATAGAAATCAAGTACAGAAGAGGCTACATTAGAAAGTTCCTGCTGGTGCTTTGTAGTCCTCTCTAACATTCATTTTTATATTCATTTAGTCATTTCAGTCATTTATGACTCTTTGTGACCCCAGGTAGGTTTTTCTTGGCAAAGATACTGGAGTGGGTTGCTATTTCCTTCTCTGACTTAGTTTACAGATGAGGGAACCGAGGCAGAGTTAAGTGTCTTGCCTCAGGTTACACAGCTAGCAAGTGTCTGAGACTGGACTTGAACTAAGAAAAGTGAGTCCTTCTTACACCAGGCATGGCACTCAATTCACTGTATTATCTAGCTGCCTCTAAGATTCATAAGCTTTATCAAAGCCAGATTTCTGAAGGACATTCATTAGGAATATTTCCAGAGTCAGTCTACGTGATTTTACTTTTGCTGAAATTGTATCTTTTTATATGAAGATAACCCCTTAAACCTGAAGTCAGGCTCATGATCATCAGAGTTATGATTATTTGATCATAGCACCCCTCACTTATGAGAAAGAAAACTAGCCACATTCAGAGGAAGAACCGTGGGAGGAGAAACACTGAGGAAAAACAACTGCTTGAACACTTGGGCTGATGGGGATTTTATTGGGGATGTAGACACTAAACGATAACTCTAGTCCAACTATCAATAATAGGGAATTAGGGCTTAATCAATGATACATGATCATAGCACCCCTCTACACCTTCACCCAGGCTATCCCTATGCCCAGAATGCTATCATTACCCTTATTCTGCTTGGTCTTGTGAGAATCAGGGAATAAGTTCTGAAGGGTTCAATACTGATTGTTTGCATGACCCTGGATGAGTTACCTTGCCTCCTTCAGTCCCAGTTTCATGTGTAAACCTGTAATATTAATTCTTTTAACACATAATCTATAGAAATATTAGAATAGAAATACTTTATAAATGATAAAGTGACAATGACAATAGTATTTTAAGTTTGCAAAGTGCTTTACATATGTAAACTCACACACCGAATATTAAAATTATCATATATAATACCTTTGTTTCGATTACTTGACTGAATTTTTAGTTCAGGGCAAGAATGCACACACTCAAAGTCATCTTCCCTCTCCATCCTACAATGACCACTAAGTCTCCCTAAGTTTCCCAGCGATCGAAACAAACAGACTTGTCTAGAGCTTAAATGGACTGTATCATTTCCTCGTCACTGAAAATCTTCATTTGGTTGCTGGATGATGACTTGTCTGGAATATTTTAGAAAGAATTCATGCTTTATGGAGAAGAGAGAGTGAATAGCCACCCTGCATGCACACACACACACACACACACACCATTTTGAAGGTCCTGCCATTCTACAAAATGAAGATAGAGTTTTAGGAAGACAAATCTAGCAGAGTTGAACAACATGGAGTATGGAATAGGACCTCAGAACCTGACACTAACTAGAAGACTCTATGACTAATTTAGGGAAATGGTTGGTACCAGGGATAGCAGCAGCTTTCCCCTTTCCAGATCAATGGGGCAAATTACAAGAGGCAGATCCAAGCCAACAAAAGAGACCGGAAGAGGTTGTCCTTTCCTTCTCCAGTTCATTTGGCAGATACCACGATGAAGACAGTATAGCAATGAAAAAGGATGCCTAACGTGAGAGTTTCCTCACTTCTTGTCATTGGGTAGTTTAAGTGGAGACCAGAAAAAAAGGCTACTTCTCAGGTATGGGGGTGGGACATTGGGTGGAAATTACCTCTGAGGGTCCTGCTGAGTCTGAGCTTCTGGGATCTTGAGAAGAACAATTGGAGCCATTATCCTGAATTACTCCTTTGGTTTCTGTAACCATCATACTTTTCAAATATCTCAAGGGACCCATTTTCTCCTTTTCAACTTTCTGAGATGGCAGGCTACTACTACTATCTAGCATTTATACAGAGTTTTATATAGTATTTTAGCTTCCAAACCCTTTTCAAACATTATGTGAGCCTCATAACAGCCCAACCCTATTATATACATGTGTGTATGTGTATGTGTGTGTGTGTTTGTATATGTATATATAAACTATTATTCTATAATTTGGCCAACTTAAATTATTGTTATTTTACAATTACATTTTATAACACTCATACATAATGCATGTATACATATGTATATATACACATATCTGAGACATATACAAACATACATTTACATACATGCACATATGTGCCTATATATACATACATATATGTGTGTATATATACATACACATATACATACATATATACATGCATGCATATATATGTATATATATATATACTTTCTTTTCATTGATGAAGAAGCTGAGTTTGAGACACATGAAGTGACCTATCCAGGATCACACAGAGAGCAAGTGACTGAGGCAGTATTCAATTTACACTCAGATCTTCCCGATTTCAAGTCTCGTCCTTGTCTAGTCTTCTAGTCTAGTCTCTACTTTCTGTCTCCTAGAGCACTTCTAGGAATGTCTGCCTTAATTGAGAGCACTGAGGTGGTTAGAGTCGAGAGACAATGGACAGCTCAGCTAGCGTTGCTCTCTTCTCCCTTTTTTTGTCTGCTTCCCAACCCATTAGGAGCCCAGTTATTCCTTCAGCCTGACCTTCAGCCATGGAGCTTGCTCTGTTTCAGGAAAAGCTCTCTTCTCTGCCCCTCGTCCCTGACTCCAGCTTCATAAGACCATTAGATCACTCACACGTGAGGAGAAGAGAGTGGCTGAAATAACTCTATGAGTCACAAAGGCGAGGAAATTCAGACTTGAAGGAAAAAATGCAATCCCATGATTCCAATGGTTCTTTGCTAGGCAAACACAGAAGGGGTTGCACATGATGTTGCAGCCATGCTGAGAGCTCCCTCCAGCTAACCCAGGCCGGCCACAACTGGCAGCCTCGTGCCCCTGGGTCAGACCACAGGCACTCTATCTCATAGCATCAAGGGCTCAGCAGCATCATTATCGTCCTCATCACAGGATGCAGCATGTGGAACACATTAAGGGCGTTTTAATATAACATGTTGGTGTGAGAAAATATTTTAGAATACAGAATTCAAAGGATGCTAGAACACAGAATGGGAAAAATGAATAAAAAGCATTCATTTAGTGCTTACTATGTGTAAAGCACCATATTAAATGTTGGGGACAGGCATAGAAAAGTCAGATGGTGTCTGCTCTCAGTGAGCTCACATCCTAATGGGAAGAGAACACATGAGTGTTTCAGCAGCAAGTCCAATGGATAGCTCCCACGGTCCTTAGGATGTAATGGCATTCCTTTTTAATATCATTTCCAAAAAATTACATCAGTTTTTGATGTTGATCCATTAGGCAATGTCAAGGACTTTGGTGGTGAAAGTATGGAAGGGACTTTAGCACTTGAGAAGTTAGATTATAGGCTATGTCCTATTGATAGGATTAAGGCTATAAGGCTACAAGAGATCTCTTTGAAAACAAAAAGTTTTGCTCCACAATTTCTGAGGTCCCTTGTAGAAACACACATCTATGCTAATGATTTTACTCCAGACCTAAAGTAAAGGAAGTGATTTGCCCTCAGAAACACAATTAGTGCTCCAGAGCCAGTCATTTTTGTTGGTGAACAGTTTGAATAGTTACCAAATTCTTTATAGAATAAAAATCTGCCTCCCTGTGAAATCAGCTCACTGTTTATGGTTCTGTTCTCTGGGGCCAAGCAGAAAAAGTATGATCTTTCTCCCCCATGACAATCCTTGAGATAGTTTAAAAAAGTGATCACGTCCTCTGGAAATCTTCCCTTCTCCAGCCTACATATCCCCAATTCCTTCCAGGAATCTTCCAAAGACAAATTTCTTAGTCTTCAAACCTGCCTCCTATCTCATTCTGGTTGTCCTTGCCTGGATTTGTTATTGTTGTTTGGTCATTTCACTTGGGTCCAACTCTTCATTACCTCATTTGGACATTTTGTGGCAAAGATATTGAAGTGTTTTGACATTTCCTTATCTACCTCATTTTACAAATGAGGAACCTGAGACAAAGAGGGTTAAATGATTTGCCTAGGGTCACACAGTTAATAAGTGCCTGAGGCTGGTTTTGACCTGAGGTCTTCCTGATTCCTGGTCCCATGCTCTATCTACTGGGCCACCTGGGTACTCTGTCCTTCCCTGAATAGTGACAATTTAATGGGATCTACTCCAACAAAAAAAA
>NW_025391800.1:0-9112 GCF_016433145.1 Gracilinanus agilis | reverse complement strand
CATTGGGGGTTTTCTTGACAACGATACTGGAATGGCTTGTCATTTCCTTCTCCAGCTCATTTTACAAATGAGAAAACTGAGGCAAACAGGGTTAAGTGACTTGCCTAGGTCACATAGCTACTAACTGTGTGAGACTAGATTTAAACTCAGGGCTTCCTGACTCCAGGCCCAGTTCTACCCACTGTGCCATCTCACTGCCTGTCATACAGTAAGTGCTTAATAAATGTGTTTATTAAGGTATTAATAAATACACTTGTATTTATTAAATAAAAGACCCGATTTGACTTTCATATTTTACATCCTCCATCAACAAAGGGGAAACAGAAAAGATGCGAGTGCTGCTTTGGATTTCCTGGGTGAGCATCAAAATAAAACCATCACCAAGCCAGGCTTGCCTCAGTGTTCTATTTAAGAACAAACAAAAATCAAGCCACTCCTTCCTGTTCATCTTCCAATGATGGCTTCCCGACTCTGAAAGCCTCCGGAGTTCACCTTTCTCTACACAAGAGAATCTTGTACCTGAATGAAAATCAGTCCAAGGCAGCTTCCATTCTCTCAGGATTTCCAGTCTCCAGAGGACTCCTTATGATTGGTACCCTGCCTCAGTCAGGCGCTGGAAGATCTTTTCATTTTTGTCTTTTCTTTCTCAATTACTTTCCATGGGTTAATGTGTTCCCTCAATGTAGTCACCAATTTGGAAAAGACGTTTTCTTTACACACACACACACACACACACACACACACACACACACACACACACACACATCTCAATTCAATTATAGAAAATATCGTAACACACGATTCATAACGTTCTTGTCTACAAATCAATTATTATTTATTTGGAAACATTATCAGGTGTGATTTACTCATCTACTGCTATCAGATGACTTTTTCCCTGGCATTTAAAACAAGGAAGGATGTTATCACTTCACTGTGATGTTTCTTTAAAATTGCTTTCAACATATTTTATATGGATTTGTTTGTTTCAAATCCCCCCCCCCCAATAAAATTAATAGCAATAGGGGGCAGCTGGGTAGCTCAGTGGATTGAAAGGCCTAGAGATGGGAGGTCCTGGGTTCAAATCTGGCCTCAGACACTTCTTAGCTGTGTGACCCTGGGCAAGTCACTTGACCCCCATGGCCCACCCTTACCACTCTTCCACCAAGGAGCCAATACACAGAAGTTAAGGGTTTAAAAAATAATATCAATAGCAAAAATAATAACAACTTTATTTATTAACGAGGTTTGTAAAGTGCTTTATGAGTATATCCTGTGAGACTAGGTGCTACTATTAACCCCATTTTGCAGATGAGGAAACTAAGGCAGACAGATATTTAGAAAAACTTGCTCAGGGTCACATAGTTAATAAGGTGACTGAGGGCAGATTTGAATTCAGGACTTCCTGTCTCTCTTCCTAGCTGGCACTCCATACTCTTGTGCATATATACATAAGAACACACACACACACACACACACACACACATACACACCCAAGTTGCTTTTCTATATGTTTCCTGAAAGCAGGGATGGTTTCATTCTTCACTTTGTATCCTCAGCGCCAGTCACAATCCCCCTTAGTAGTAGGAACTTGATAGATGCCTATTGATGGACTGAGGACAGTTTGGTGGTGTAGTGGATAGGGTACCCACCTTAGAGTCAGGAAGACTTCCTAAGTCGAAATCTGTCCTCAGACTCTTAGTATCTGTGTGGCCCTGGGCAAGTCATTTAACCCTATTTGCCTTAGTTTCTTCTGCTATAAACTGAGCTGGAGAAGGGAATGACAAACCACTTCAGTATTTTTGCCAAGAAAACCTCAATGGGGGGAGGGGCAGCAGGGTAGCTCAGTGGATGGAGAGCCAGACCTAGAGATGGGAGGTCTTGGGTTCAAATCTGGCCTGAGACACTTCCTGGCTGAGTGACCCTGGGCAAGTCACTTGACCCCCATTGCCTAGCCCTTACCACTCTTCTGCCTTGGAGCCAATATACAGTATTGACTCCAAGATGGAAGGTGAAGGTTTAAAAAAAACAAAAAAACAAAAAACAAAAAAAACCTCGATTGGGGTCACCAAGAGTTGGATATGACTGAAAAATAACTAAATGACAACACGCACACACACACACACACACACACACACACACACACACACACCCAGATGGTGCCATTTCCATCTATCCAGGAGAACAGAAGCACTTTGATGGCACATACTGTTTGGCTGTTTGCCTTTGGATCCCCATTACCTAACACAGTACCTGGCACATAGGACATATTCCATAAATGTTTACTTAGTTGAATTGAATCAAACATTGCTATTGGCCTGGGAAGAAAACAGGGGATAAGTAAAGAACATTGTCCTTTGAAACAGGGGGCCTGGGTTCCAGTCCTGCCTCTATTACTCATTACCCAAGTGTCCTGGGATAAGAAGCTGCTTCCCCGCTGCGGGTCTCATTTTGTCCTCTGACCCATGAAGAGTTGAACTTGCCCATCTCTAGGGTTCCCAGTTCTAGACTCCGAGAGAACATTCTAAAATTTCCCCTTCAAGCCATTCTTATCAAACCACAACAATGTTGATTTTTTTTCCATAGTCCTGACCTTTCCCAAAGATTTCTCTGAAATTGGACTGTTTAAAAGTGAATTTGCAATTTGGTGTCCCCACAGGCTAACCCTCTTTCTTGGGATAAGTGGCAAATATGGCCCAAATGTCAAGCTGGAGCCTCGTCTCCTCCCAGGCTGCCTGGTCAGCATCAATGGGTCCCTCAGGAATGGTGGCGGCAAACCGAGAGCAAACCGAGAGCAGACAAACAGCAGAGGTGATGGCCTAAATGCTGTGTGAACAGCCCGGGAGCTGCGGACGTGGTCCAGCATAAGGAGATAACGATCCAGGAAAATGTGGGCATCCATAAAGGGAAAGAATCAGAAAATCTAAGGAGAAACCAAGATTGGACCTCACGGTGCAACCATGATGCACAGAAGAAGCCAACTTGTTACCTTTGAGGGAATTTTCTCTTCCCAGTAACTCCTTGCCAAAAGGAATAGACCTCTTCTTGTTGTTTGTCTTTCATTAAAACAAACAAACAAACACACACACACACAAAAAACCTCAGCTTCTGGCTTAGAATCAATGCTATGTATCCATTCCAAGGCAGAAGAGCAATAAGGACTAGGCAATGGAGGCTAAGTGACTTGCTCAGCATTGCATAGCTAGGAAGTGTCTGAGGTCATATTTGAACCCAGGACCTCCTGCCTAAGCCTGGCTTTCTGTCCATTGAGCCACTTACCTGCCTCTTGTCTTTCATTTTTTTTTTTTTTACATTTTTAAACCCTTAACTTCTGTGTATTGGCTCCAAGGTGGAAGAGTGGTAAGGGTGGGCAATGGGGGTCAAGTGACTTGCCCAGGGTCACACAGCTGGGAAGTGTCTGAGGCCAGATTTGAACCCAGGACCTCCTGTCTCTAGGTCTGGCTCTCCATCCACTGAGCTACCCAGCTGTCCCTTGTCCTTCATTTTTAAAAAAGGAGTAATGAGATCATGTAGCCGTATTTTAACTTGTGCACGACTATGCAACAGTTGGCAGATACTGCACAGAACTTCAAGCTGGAAAGGCTCATAGAGGTTATCCAGCCCATCCCTCTACCCATACTGATAAGGCTCTCTGAGATGTGGACTGATTTACTCAAAGCTACAAAGGGAATAAGAGTGGAGCTAGGATGGAATCAGGTCAAGTCCAAGATGGCATTGAATGCCCACTATGTGCCAGGCACATTGCTAAGCCCCAGGGAGATAAAGAGCCAGAAAGACTCGCTGCCCTTGAGGATTTCTGACTCCAAATTCAGGATTTGTTTCTCAATCTGACACTGAAAAGTCCTCCGATAGACTCACAGAATGTACAAGTTGGAAGAGACCCTGGAGAGGGTCTACATGAAGCCCATCAATTTCCTGAGGTCCAGAGAGGAAAGTCCTGGAAGGCAGGAACTCTATTTTAGAAGTCTTGGTATTCCCAGAATGCTCTGCACATCCTAAGCAATAGTTACCAATAGGTTGGCATACTGGAAAGAAAGCCATATTTGGTTTCCAGAAGACTCGGGTTCAATTCTCGCCTCAGAAACGTACTGTGTGAGCGAGAGGCAAGTCACTTCACCTTCAACTTCCCTCTCTGTGAAACGAGGAGGTTGGACTGAACAGCCACTAAGGAGCCTTCCAGCTCGGAATCTGTGATGCCAGGAATGCATTACATTTCCATTTGTTCTCTTCAAATTTACACATTTTGTGTCCCAGAATAAAATGTAAATTCCTTGAGAGCAGGAACTGTTCCATTTTCGTCTTTATATCCCCAGCCCCTGGAAGAGTGCCTGGCATGGAAGGAGAGGGGCTGGGCCTGCCAAGGCCAGCTCTCTATCTGCTGTCCTGAAATGCCTCTGCCTGACGCGTGGGGAAAAGATATCATATGTGTTTGTTGATTTACCGGGTTGAAATCCCACTCTCGATTTTTATGTGGGACCACAGGCAAGTCACTCAAAACTCTCTGGGCTTCTGGGTCCTCATCTGTAAAATGGGAATAAGATTCCCTGTCCAGCCTACCTCACAAGGTGATGGGAAAGCACTTTTCAACAAATCCAGCTGTTATATGATTATCTATTTAATATATGTTCTATATTTCTAAGTCACATAGAAATGTGTATACGTATATACATATATTTAGAATATACCCATTATACATATATACATTTGCATATTTATAGAGTATATGTTTAGTAACTCAGTTTCAGTGCTTCTGGCACATACAGCTCTGCCAACAGCTGCTACCACCAGCAGATCCTTCTCCTTCCCCAATACTCACATACATTAATAACATGGCGCCTTTTGTAGCTTTCATGATATTCTTGCCTGTTGAAAATGGCATTCTTAAAGCAATCTGGGAGCCAAGCCTAGAGACGGGAGGTCCTGGGTTCAAATCTGGCCTCAGACACTTCCCAGCTGTGCGACCCTGGGCAAGTCACTTGACCCCCATTGCCTAGCCCTTACCACTCTTCCGCCTAGGAGCCAATACACAGAAGTTAAGGGTTTAAAAAAAAAAAAAAGGAATCTGGGAGTAAATAATCACTGGGGAATTAGACAGTCTAGAACGGTGTACTATATTGATTCTCAACAGGAGTTACTACCCACATTCTGCCTCATTTCCATTAGTACCGAAGACAGAGTTGGGGGCAGCTAGGTGGTGGCTCAGTGGACTGAGAGAGCCAGGCCTGGAGATGAGAGGTTCTGGGTTCAAATTTGACCTCAGACATTTCCTAGCTGTGCAACCTTGGCCAATTCACTTAACCCCCATTGTCTATCCTTATCACTCTTCTGTCTTGGAACCAATATACAGTATTGATTCTAAAATGGAAGTAAGGGTTAAAAAAGGAGAGAGAGAGAGAGAGAGAGAGAGAGAGAGAGAGAGAGAGATTGAATTAAGAATCCACCAGTGAAAGCAAATGTTGGAAGCACTCTACACCACCTCATTTGCTGAGCAACCACAAGCCTCCAAAGCTTACCCCAAACATCCAAATCCACACATTGCTCCATGTTACTTAGTCCCTTTCTCAGTAAGCTCGAGTGACTCTCTTGTGCCTCGAGAATCAAATATGAACTCCTCTGTTAGGTATTAGACTCATCTTTCTGAGTTCAAATCCAGACTCAGACACTAGTTGTGTGACTTTTGGCAAGTCAGTTAACCTGTTTGCCTCAGTTTCCTCATCTCTAAAATGAGTTGGAGAAGGAAATGGCAAAACATTTCAGTATCTTTGCCAAGGAAACCCCAGATGGGGTCATGAAGAGTCAGATATGACTGAAAATGAGTGAACAACAAGAGCCACAGGCATTTAAAGCCCTTCCAGACCTGGCCCCCAACATACCCAGCTTCACTGACTAGTATTCCCCTCCATAGACGCTGAGGTTCAACCAAACTGGCCATCTTGCTAATTCTCATACAGAACACTCCACATCCCACCTCCAGGCCTTCCAGCTAATTGTCAGCCATGCTTGGAATGAATGCATACCCTCTTCACCTCCTTATTTCTTTCATTCAAGGCTCAGCTCCAGCTCTAGCACGACCTTAGGCTGAGCTCTTTCCTGGTTCCCTTCTGCTACTTCCTTCCCCTCTAAAACTGCCTTCTATCAATTTTATATCTGTTTCACAGATGGTGTGGCGTGTGTGTGTGTGTGTGTGTGTGTGTGTGTGTGTGTGTGTTCTCAAACATGCATATTGTCTTCCTTGGATAGATTTAGACTCCTTGAAGACAAGGGCTACTTTCACCCTTGTCCTTGTATTCTGTACTCCTAGTATTTAGCAAGGTGTCCGGCACATAGTAGGTCCTTAAAAAATGCTTATCGATCGACTGGGTTCTCTTCACGTCTGAAATCCACATTAGTGGAACAAGAGCAGGCTTCACCATCGCCTCCTCACCTTTCCCCCTTTCCTGCCCATCTCTCAAATGACAGATCATTTTCTGACAGGAAGTCCTTTGAGGCCAGACAGGCCTCTCTACCTCTCTTTGGGTTGAGGACTCCAGGGCAGTTAACTCGAGGGAACTGCAGAGTGCGTCTGGGCAGCTGAGGAAATGCTAAAAATATGCTCTAGCGCTCTTCTCAGAAGTCAAACCACAAGACAGTCAACAAGCTGCTGCTTTCAATAAGATATGACTTGATGGCCTGATTAGCAACTGGAAACTTGGTATGTATTATAACCTTAGTAGCATGCTATTAGTTAGCTGTTGAGACAGAGGTACTTGCCCATCAGTAAATTTGCCCCCAAAGATAAAAGATGCTTTTAAAGTCCTCAACTGTGGCCACATGGCAAAGTACAGTAAGAGTTATCCAGTGTGGCATGGCCCAGTTAGTTATGCTTCCACAGACAGTGCTCGCTTTGTGGCTGCTTGACTTTAAAGGGACTGAGGTGGTGTACCTTGTTGTTGTTTGTTTTTTACTGGCATCAAATTTTTTTCTAATTAAAAAAAAAATCTACAACTGAGAAAGCTATAGCTAGGACAAGGCAATTTGGAGCCGTGTCCCAAGAAGCAGACGTGGTTTTTTCTTCCCAGGAACCCCTGTTCCTCATGCTTCATGGTCCTCAACCAGATGGGACTTCCTAGTACAACAGCTCCTGTTTTCTTTCCCAAAGACTGGCCAGGGCCCCAAGCCGGGGGCTAGTAGGCCTCCATTACCCTGGCTACCTTCTTTCACCCTCTGGCCTCTATTACAAATTCAGTTGGGGAGAAGGGCAACTGAGCACAAGAGATGGCGTATGGTGGAGAACTTAAAGGCAACCTAATCTCTATTTTAAAAAAATAAAATAATGCCCTTACCTTCCATCTTAGAACCAAGTATTGTTAGATTAGAACCAAGTATTACCAACCATCTTAGAACACAGTATTGGTTCTAAGAATGGTAAGTGCTAAGCAATGGGGGCTAAGTGATTTGCCCAGAATCACACAGCTAGGAAGTGTCTGAGGTCAAATTTGAACTCAGGATCTTTTGATCTTCAGGAACCTTTTGAACTCTAGGCCTGGCTCTCAATCCACCGAGCCACCTAGCTGACCCCTAATCTCTATTTTACAGAAGAGGCAATCGAGGTCTCGAGAGCTTAACTAATTCCCCTAAGCATTGGAACTCAGGTCCTCTGGCTCATTCATTCCACTGCACTACCCTGAGTATCTTTTACCCATCGTTCTACATAATGTAAGAAGTCAATAACAGGTCATGGATAAGGTGTGTTGTACATTTCTATGCATATGTGTGTAGGTATCCTGGTTCTGAGAGGTCCGTACATGGACTTTCCAAGAGCAGGAAATTAGATGTCAGTCTGTCAGAGCCTCTAATACTCCCCACCCTGTGTTTGATGAGGGAATTAAAGCGTGAGCCTTTGGAATGTATGTTGTGACACCCTCTGCTGGAGAAGAAAACCTGCTGGTGGAAGTCTCCTGCCAGCCTTCACACCATCGCCGGGGGCCGAACCCGATTTGCCCCCTTGCACCAATCTCGCGGCTAGGGCTCTGACCATCGGGCCACACCGCTCTCATCCACAGACTCGGCGGCCCGGGGGGCCAGACTCCTGCGGTATTCTATCCCCAGGAACCCTGAATCACACTGGCATTTGTCATTAAAGTTTTCAGCGACCTGAGAGGGATTCCTGTCCTCCGTGGATCATCCTGATTAGAAAACTGTCATGCACAGAAAGCCGCGGACCCGCCTCTATCGACCGCTAACTCCCGAGCTCGCTGGATCAATTTTTTCTCTTCCCTGAGACCTGCTGACCAGCGCCTGAGCAGCAGCCAGCCTGGGTTCAGGTACTCACTTAGGGCAGGTAGAAGTGTGCACAGGGGCTCTAAGAAGCCTCGGAAACGGGCCTCTAATAGGGAGCTCACCCCCCCCCACACACACACACACCACTTGTAAAACGGCAAAGAGTGAGCAGCTTGTTTCCCTTTAAGCGGTTAGGAACAAGAGAAAATCCCCTCCATTCTTTCAGCCTAAGCCATGCCCCAGGAACGCACAAGTCTCCTTTAACTGCGCCCACACTGTGCTAATTTCTGAAACAAACAAAGAAAATCCAGGAGGCGAAGAAAGGGGGTTCGCTCTCCTTTGGCTTCTGAGCTGGGCAAGGTAGGGGCGCTGGTCATCCCCAGCCTGCCTCCCCTGGAGGCGTCGCCCCTTACCCACTTGGGCGGGCGAAGTCCGAGTGCCCTTTCCCCTCCGCTCTCCGCGGCTGCCGGCAGCTCCGGAGCCCGGGAGAGCTTGGCTTCGCTGCCCAACGACGCTCCCGCTTCCTTTCCCACGTCTGCCCCGGGCAGCCAGAGGAGCGAAGCCTCTGCTCTGGGAAATAAGCAGCCGCCTCCCCCCCAAACAAGTGGCACGCTCGGCAAGAGGCAGGCGAGCACCGCTCCAGGGACTAGGGCGCCCGCAGCCGAGGACCGGGGAGTGAGCCTGCTGCCGGGAGGGATGGGAAAGGGGACGCGAGGCCAGCCGACCCCCACGCTCGAGCGGATGGCGGGCAACTCACTACTCACTCACCCGAGGAAACCGAGGAGCCGGACAAGCTGGAGTTGCTGGACGCTGCCATCATCCCCCGCTTTCTTTC
>NW_025391799.1:0-2303 GCF_016433145.1 Gracilinanus agilis | reverse complement strand
TTTATAAACTATGCAGTGTTAGGTAGTGTAGGCATATATATGCATTCTTGTATGTATTATATATATATATATATATATATATATGTAGGTAAAAGATAGACATGAACGCAGGTCATTTTTATGTATGCATGTTTCTTTATTTGTTGTCTTCTTCATTTGATTGGGTGTTCCTTGAGGGCAGACACTGCCTTTGCCTTTCTTTGTATCCCCAGAACTGAGAAAAGTGCCTGATACTCAGTAGGCACTCAATTAGTGTGTATTGATTTAGTACCCATAATTTGAGACTTCTTGACAAATCAGTTCCATGTCTATAAGATATCTCAAAGGTTGCCTGCATGGAAGACACAGAAACACATTTGCAAACCCAGAGAACTAGACAACTGAGATCCAGGGATTCATATAAAGGAAACTTTCTGGGATCCATAGACCCCTGCAGACATGTTTGTGGCCAGGCTGCTGCCTTCCCTTCCCATTGGATCACTCAGCATCCATAGAATCAGAAGAGATGAAGCCAGGGTCACCGCCATCACTGGAATGCCCTAAGATGTTAGGTGATTGTCCCGGTACATTGACTGCACCTGTTCTCTCTGAATCCTGTGGCTTCGTTTTGTTGTTGTCTTCCCCACTGTGCTAATCCAAGCTAGGGTAGAGCAGTAGATGATAAATCAAGCAGTCAAGACAAGATGTCAGAACATAACTAGAGCAGAGTGAGGTCAAGAGAAGGTTAGAAATGTTCCAGTCTGATGGGAGCCAATAAAACCCAAACACAACAGATCATTCAGGTATGTGGTAGAGTCTAAGCAGGAAGCCTAAAATTGGCAGATCTATCGGACCTTTAAGGGTAAGACAAATTGTCTTGGACAATAGATTTGAGCACCAACCACAGGAAGGCTTTTATTTTGTAGAATTTGTTCTTTCCTAATCAGCAAGTTTCTAGATGTTTCCTACAGGGAAGAAGAAAAGAGCAAATAATTTTGGCCTAACCTAGATTTTACAAAACAATCCAGAAATTCGGATGTTTAAAATAAGATATAAAATCATATTACACTAATATATTTTTGTTGCAGCTGTTAATTCTTCCCAATTTTCTATAATAAATCATTAAAGTAACTGACTGGCAGATGTTCTCCTTCCCTACTCTTCCACTCTCCCCAAGGTGGTGAACAACCTGATACAGTTGATCCTTGTACTTTTATGCAATACATGTTTCCATATTCTTCATGTCATGATGGAAGACATGTATCACACATACAAAAGAAATCTTACGAAGGAAATATAATGGAAGGTCACATGACTTGATCTGCCATGTGGCCACAGAGATTGCTCGGCTTGCCAGCTTTCCTGTGCCAGAGGTTCACCATCAATGCTCTAGAGCAGGGATAGGGAAACTTTTTAAAGAGGGGGCCAAAGGAAAGGAAATGCTCATGTGTCAGTCTGTTTCTAAGGCAACTCTTTTGAAGTTTCATTGTATTGTATCCTACTCGTTGTATTTTTCAGATTAGGAATAATGTCATACAGCCAGATAGAACATTTCAGGGGGCCACATCTGGCCTGTGAGCTGTAGTTTGCCCATCACTGCTCCAGAGGATGAATACTTGCCATATATGCTGCCCTCTCTCTTCTCTATAAAAGTGTGCTATGGTAGCTCTTTTTTTATTGCTATTTTATTCTTTGAACTTCCTGAATAGAGTGAAGGTATGTTTGATAGGCAAAGAAGAAGAACAGAAATGGTTCATGTCTCACTTCAGCCCAAGAAAATGAAAATTATATCTTGGAGAGGAAACATATGAAAAGTGATTTGTGCCTTCTTAATTAAATCTGAGAGGTAACTTCTTAGATCTTCAAATCTCTCTCTCTTTCTCTCTTTTCTTTTGGGGGGGGCATGTATTTTTATATTCGGAGTGCTTAGAACTATTTATTCTGAAAATACATAGGTCCTGGTTTAGGATTTATCTCATTAGTTTCTTGAATTTGAAAGCTCTTATCTCTAAGAGATTGAGAGTTAAAGAGTTTGAAGATCAGGCACTACTTTCTCAGAGAAAAAAATGCTTAGTAGCCCACCTCTAGTAGAGGATGTTGCATTTCAGTTGTTTTTAGTTATGTCCAACTCTACATGACCCCATGTGAAGTTTTCTTGGCAAAGGGACTTGAGTGGTTTGCCAATTTCTTTTTTCTTTTTTTTTTAACATTTATTAATATTCATTTTTAACATGGTTACATGATTCATGCTCCACCTTTCCCCTTCAACCCCCCCCGCGCCCCCCCCACCCTTGGCCGATGCGCGTTTCCACTAGTTTTGTCAT
>NW_025391798.1:0-1913 GCF_016433145.1 Gracilinanus agilis | reverse complement strand
GAGAGAGAGAGAGAGAGAGAGAGAGAGAGAGAGAGAGAGAGAGAACAATGCATAGAACATGTTGCTTATTCATGTCTTACCTTTTTGCCTTTCCTTTTCCTATGAGCAGGTTTCACATTTTTCTCCTTTGGTTCCTCACTCATGTTTTCAATTAGGCGAGCTTATGAAACAGGAGAGACTAAGGCTTGTATTCCGACATCCAAAGCCACGGAAATATTCAAAGCATTGAAACCCAAGTCCATTTACTGCCGGTTCCCAGGCAAGTCCCAGAAGAAGCTGCTGTGGAGCCCCAGCCCTGCTCGCCAGACTTCCAAGCGCTCGTGGAGCTCCTTTGGGCTCTCCTAGACCAGAGCCTGGGTGTTCCTTTTACATCAAAGCGGCGGTTATTCCTCTGCTTGGAAAACCCCCGTCTTTTGGCCCTTCGCTTTTTGTAGCTGCTCGTTACCCCTGAGATGAGAGCTTGACAAGACTTTCTGGCTCGTTCGTTCTCGCACAGTGTTTCCAGCCTCTAAATGGTGTGGAGGAGCCGCACGCCCAGAGCGCAGGGCTGCAGACTGCTGACAAGTCTCCCAAGTGCTCGCTGTGGGTGATTTGCTGTTTCTCGCAGGAGGGGGAGCAGACTGTAAATCGCACTGGCTGCTGCTAGCTCGCTCCATCCCTCCCTCCTTCCCTCCCTCCCTCCCTCGCTCGCTCGCTCGCTCCCTGGCTCGCGGCTGACTGGCTGGCTAGCTCAGCTCGCTCGCTCGCTCGCGCACAATACTACCACATGTGCGGAATGCATCAGAGCATACCAGAGGGCGAAGCCAGCCAAGAGAGCGATCAAAGCTCAGGTTACAGACCCTTCAAACCCGGGGCCATTTGCACAATCAAAGGCAGCCCACCACCAACACTAAGTCACGCAGGCCGGGGAGGAGCCGGCCCCGCTGCCCCTGGCGCTCACATGTTTGAACCCACACTGGTCATGGGAAGGCATCAGGCATATTGTGGGGGGAGGGGAGGGGACGGGGGAGGGGGGAGTGGGGAAGGGGCTGCCCCTGTGATGGCTTTCATGACTTATGACATACACTTCTCAGCATCTGCAAAAAGGGGAGAACCTTCAGGAGACAGCAGCCGCCGAGCCCTCCATTTGGCATAAACATGACGTGGCTCTAGAATGTGATTCTGGCGGTGAAAGGCTCAGCTCACATTACCACCCCCAGCTGACCTGCCGCTGCCCAGGCAGGGACCAGGCCCAGGGCTCTTCTCCCAGCATACCCTGCCTGCACTACCGGCTAGAAACCTAAGGCCCAGGCAGACTGGGATGGGGGCTCCATCACCACGTGACTATCCCCAACCTATTAAACCACCCCCCTCAGGTGCTGCTGTGGTCAAAGTAAGAGTCCCAGCGAGGTATTTCTAGAGAGATCTTAGACTGGGCCTCAGTCTCCTCAATTGTACCGTGATGGGGCAGGACTAGACGTGATCTCCAAGGTGTCTTCCTGGTCTCAGTATCTAAAGTCATCAGCATATCTTTGAGAGCTGTAATTCATCTTGGTTTAGGGTTGAGTCATTTTTTTTTTTTCCATTGTAGCAGTCACAGCATGGAACCACTAAATCATTAGGGAGAGAGTTGGGAAAACAGGGAGGAAGAAGAGGAAGGTGAGAAAAGAGGGAAAGAGGAGAGGAGAGAAGAGGAGGGAGGAGGGAGAAGAGGAGAAAGAAGAAAGGAAAGGGGGAAGAGGGAAAAGGAGGGAAGAAAAGAGAGGACAGAGAAGGGAGGGGAGGAGAAGAGAGGAAGTAGAGAGACAAGGCTGAAGACAAGAAAAGAAGAGAAGGGAGGAAAAAAGGAGGAACAGAAGGGAGGAGGGAGGAGAGGAGAAGAGGGGGAAGGAGGGGAAGAGAAAGGAGAGGAAGTAGAGAGAAAAGACTGAGGA
>NW_025391797.1:0-6776 GCF_016433145.1 Gracilinanus agilis | reverse complement strand
ATATATATATATATATATATCCCTAGCACCTAAAAAAGTACCTGGCAATAGTAGGTGCTTCATAAATGCTTATTGATTTAGAACATAACATTGAGGGGCTCCTTTTACATGTCTGACCACTGTGACCAATTGTAGAAAAGGGGAAAAAGAACTGAGGACCTTAGCTTTACTAGCTTTACTTTGTACTCCATTTATGACCCTAGGAAGAAAGAGAGGCAGGGGAACAAACATTTATTAAGCTCCTACTCTATACTGGGCACTACACACAGGGCTTTACAAATATCTCATTTGTTTCTTACAAGAACATTGTGAGACAGGTGCTATTATTACCTGCTTTTTTATAGATATGAAGAAACTGAGCTATCCAGAGATTATATGACTTGCCCAAGGTTACACATTTAGTAAATGTCTCAGGTTAGATTCAAACTCAGGTCTTCCTGACCCCAGGCCTCCCTAGAAGGATGAATGATATTAATGGATAACTCTGGAGGACATTTGAGAAAAGAAGAAATAACAAGTTAGAACAAAAGGAAGGGAAAGAATATCATCTTCTGAAATTTTACTTTCATTTGGAGTTCTAAAATCAAGTCCAGAGACGCAATTTAAACTTTCTGAAATTGCAAACCCTCTTCTTCCATTCATTGTGACAGTTATTTTCTCTTTGCTGCAATCAGCTATCTATTAATACCATCTCTCTGCACTCATATAATTTAGTTTCAATCCCATCATCACACTCTTATCTTCACAAGACCATTGTAAAATGGACATGATTCATTTTTCCCCCTTCCAAACACTAACCCGTTCTTATTCTATCCCTGGTTAAATCTGGAGGTGACCCGCACCAGCCTGTGATAACACCTACTTTGCATTATTAACATTGCCACATAGCTCTTGGTGGAAATTTAAATTCTCTCCTTTAGTGACTGACCTTTCAATGGCTCCATGGGGAGATCTTAGACATAACTGGCTTTGTGGATAAAGCCAATATCTGGGCTCCCGAAAGAGATGCTTTGTGATGAGTATCTCAGCATGATAAAAAAAAAAAAAACAGCAGCATGATTATACATCCATCATCTCTTTATCACAGAAAAGAAAAAAAAACACTGATCTGGGAGTCAGGGGAAATGGGTTCAAGGCTCGACTCTTCCACTAACTAAAGTTGTGTTGCTTTGAACAAATTACTTTCCCTCCGTAGGCTTCCTCTATAAATCACTAGATCATAGAACAAGAGATTTGGAACTCCAAGGGATTGAAGAGGTCACCTAGTCTAATACTAGTACTTTATTTTTCATTGAATCTCTTTTTTTCAATTCATGAACAGATATTTTCTTTTCCTTTTACCTTTTTCCTCCAACCTCCTACCACCACCCCCACTGGATAAATGAAAACCTTTGCTATACATAACAAATTTGCATAGTAAAGTCAAACAGATTCAAAATTAACCATGTCCAAAAATGTATTTCTCATTCTGCACGTTTAGGCCCTCACTTCTCTTTCAGGAAGTATGTAACATTCTTCCAACATTTCCATTTTACACATGAGGAAACTGAGGCTCAAATCGGTTACCCATAGAGATAAGTTATGTACTCCAAATTCAGGAGTATCCCATATATTATTATCTGTAAGATCCCTTCTAGCTTTGATATTCTGTGACGGTATTATTCAAGGAGTGCTCAGATCATAGGAGTATTCAAAAATGTTAATGATGGTGTTTTTTCAGAATAACTTACTTCCAAGTTCTCTTGTATTAAGCTGTTTTGTGCCCAACTAGCTTTACGTTCTGAACAAGTTCCCTTCATTCCATCACACTTTTAGAGATCAGATGTTCATCTTCTTATTTCTTAATTGCTATTTCGGTTATTTCCTATATCCGGACATTTATATACCTAAAGTGTAATTCCACCATTACTATGATTTGTTTGTGGTTTTTCCCCATTTAAAAAAAATTAAAAAAGAAAGGTTGAACATACTTAACACAAAACCTGATTTAAAAACACTTGAATGAAAAGATATGAGAAACTGCTTTTGTGGTAAATGATTGTATTAATATTTTCCTGATTTACCTTTGTTGACTATGGATAACTGAGGGAGTTGTGAAATAGTTCCTTCCCCAGATTTAGATTTTCTCTGAGAGTACAAATATCAAAAAGAGGCCATAGGATACACACACACACACACACACACACACACACACACACAGAAATATATGTATATATGTATATACACACACATACGTATATACCATTTTCAGAGCCATCAGCTGAATTTCAGTTCTATACTATACATTAATATTATAAATATGACCAGTTGGGGGCAGCTGGGTAGCTCAGTGGATTTGAGTTTCAGGCCTAGAGATGGGAGGTCCTAGGTTCAAATCTGGCCTCAGACACTTCCCAGCTGTGTGACCCTGGGCAAGTCACTTGACCCCCATTGCCCATCCTTACCACTCTTCTAACTAGGAGCCAATACACAAAAGTTAAGGGTTTAAAATAAAAAAAAAAATTTAAAAAATATGACCAGTTAAAAAGACACTAATAAACTGATGATGAATGAAATGAGCAAAACCAGAACAATTTCTATAATAATATTGCTCTAAAGATGAATAGTTTTGAAATCTATGATCAACACCATGACCATCAATGATTGCAAAACCCCCTCAATGAAGGATACTATCCACTTCCAGTCAGAGAAGTGATAGATTTAGGGTTCAGAATTATGTGTGTGTGTGTATGTATGTAAATATATATACATATAAATAAGAAATAATAGAGCAGTATAGGAAGGGTGCTAGAAAAGTAGAATGTTGGATGTACTTTCAGATGAGGTTACTACAGTATAAGTTTTAATGCTCTGCTTTGTTATAAGAGACCTCTCCCAGAGTGAGGATAATCTGTAAATATTTGCAATTCAAAACAAAAATAGAAAGTGAGGTGGGGGAGGGAGATAGACAGACAGACAGACAAAGACAGAGAGACAGGAAGAGAGAGAGAAAGAGAGGGACAAAGAGGGACAGAAAGAGGAGGGAGGGAGAGACAGAGAGACAGACAGAGAGACAGAGAGAGAAAATAGTGGGAATGAGGGAGAGAATTTCTCTACTGAAGAAACTCAACTTTCAAGCAGACACATGTGGACTGGACAATGTGCCCTGGGACTAGTCTAAGTAGCCCAGGAATACAGGGAGTCATAAAAAACTCACACTAACCAAGCAGGAAAGGAATCCCTGGGGCACTAGTGGCCACAGCCTGGTTACCTTCAAAGTCATTCCAAACTAGAGGAAGTTTAGTGATACAGAATACTGATCTTAGGACAACCTGAGTTCAAATACTGCTTCAGACACTTATTAGCTATGTGACCATAGGCAAGTCACTTGATCTCTTCCAGTTTTGGTCTTCTCATCTGTAAAATGGGATAATAATAGCACTAATCTGACAGCATTATGTTGAGGGCAAAATGATATAAAATATGTAAACCATTTTGCACTTTAAACCTTAAAGTGCTATATAAAGGATAGCAATTATTAGAACTTCCTTTCAGTCCTGAACTCTATTTTTCTCTCTCTCTCTCATTGCTCTCATACACTTACTTCTCACCTTCACCCTAAATCTCTGGCTTCTTCAAAGCTAAACTCAAGTGCCAACTTTTACATGAAGCCTTTCCTAAATTTTCCCCTGCCCCTACCAGCTGCAAAGTCCCTCCGACAAAATTATGCATCATTTATATAAACTATAAAGTCTTTCGAGTAGAGATTGTTTCAGTCTCGATACGCAAGGATTCTGCATTATCTTATGGATGCACATATTTTCTCTTCTGATAGAATATATAAGCTTCTTGAAGACAGGGACTATTTCATTTCTGTCTCTGTTTTTCCACACAGCACACTATGTGCAGAATGCCTGGCACAAAGTAGGCACTTAATAAACCTGTCTAACACAGAGAAGCCCCACTTCTGGCTGAGCAGAAGAGCACTAATCAAGCAGTCACCAGCCAAGAGTTGTCTGAGAAAGAATTGATAAAAGAATATGTCCAAGTAGACTTGGACTGACGAGGGGCTATACTTAACTGCTATTCCTTCGTCTCTCCTAATCCTGATCATTCTGTACCTTGTTAAATTATGTAGTGAACTGGGCTTCACGTGTCAGTCTATTTACTTTCCTTTTGTCTTTCACTCCATAAGAGTTTGTCCAGCTAATGCAAAGTTAATTGCCCAATGAGCCATTCCAAATATAGAAATATGCTGACATAATGATATATCTTTCATCACCCAATTCACTTACTAAATAACTTTCCATCTTAAAATAAATACTGTGTATTGGTTCCAAGGCAGAAAAGTGGTAAAGGCTAGACCATGAGGGTTAAATGACTTTCCTAGGGTCACACAACTAATAGGTAACTAACATTTTTAAACTTAAAAATGTGGCGTATCATACCACTGCTGGGTTTACACCCCAAAGAGATAATAAGGAAAAAGACTTGTACAAAAATATTTATAGCCTAAAATTAAAAGGGAAGCAACAAATTGGGGAAAATATTTACAACAAAAACCTCTCACAAAGGTCTAATTACTCAAATTTATAAGGAGCTAAATCAATTATACAAAAAAATCAAACCATTCATTCCCCAATTGATAAATGAACAAGGGACACAAATAGGCAATTTTCAGATAAAGAAATCAAAACTATCAATAAGCACTTGAAAAGGTGTTCTAAATCTCTTATAATTAGAGAAATGCAAATCAAAACAACTCTGAAGTACCACCTCACACCTAGCAGATTGGCTAAAATGACAGCAAAGGAAAGTAATAAATGTTGGAGGGGGATGTGGCAAAATTGGGACATTAATGCATTGCTGGTGGAGTTGTGAATTGATCCAACCATTCTAGATGGCAATTTAGAACTATGCCCAAAGGTCTTTAAAAGACTGTCTGCCTTTTGATTCAGCCATAGCATTGCTGGGTTTGTACCCCAAAGAGATCATAAGGAAAAAGACTTGCACAAAAATATTTATAGCCGCGCTCTTTGTGGTGGCAAAAAATTGGAAAACGAGGGTATGTCCTTCAATTGGGGAATGGCTGAACAAATTGTGGCATCTGCTGGTGATGGAAGAATAATGAACTGGAGGAATTCCATGTGAACTGGAAAGACCTCCAGGAATTGATGCAGAGTGAAAGGAGCAGAACCAGGAGAATCTTATACACAGAGATGGATACACTGTGGCACAATTGAGTGTAATGGACTTCTCTACTAGCAGCAATGCAAATGATCCAGGACAATTCTGAGGGACTAAGGAGAAAGAACATTATTCACATCCAGAGAAAGAATTGTGGGAGTAGAAACACAGAAGAAAAACAACTGCTTAATCACATGGCTCAATGGGGATATGATTGGGGATGTAGACTCTAAACAATCACTCTAGTGCAAATATTAATAATATGGAAATAGGTCTGATCAACAACACATGTAAAACCCAGTGGAATTGCTTGTTGGTTATGGGAGGGTGGGAGATGTAGGGAGGGAAAGAACATGAATCATGTAACCATGGAAAAATATTCTAAATCAATTAATTAAATAAAATTTTTCAAATAAAAAATGTGGCATATAAAAATCATTTTTTTCTACTCAGGAAAATTCACTTATGTATAATCATCTCTCCCTAAAAATAGGCTTCTCTTTTCCCCAAATTCCCTATTTTTATCACTCCCTTGCTCAAGAAAATTCACTGACATTATTGTTTAATTCTTCAAATCTAATTTTTTATGCCATTTTCAAAGGATTCAAAAATTCAAGTTCTTCCATAGTCTGGCTCCAACTCCTCATCCAAACATACTTAACACATACTCCCTGATCACTTCACATAGTAATTGCTGCCTCTGAGTCATTGTTCATGTTTTTCCCCCTCTTAAAATCTGTATGGAGTTTCATCAATACTAAGTAGAACTCATCTCTCAAGAAATCTTTTCTAGCTTTCAAGGTTCCCCTCCTCTGAGAAGCTTTTCCCCAACTACAATTGACTTCACCAGGTTATTAGATTATCTGTGACAATTTCAAACTTGTCCACCAAAGACATTGATGAGCTATGTGGCCCTATTTAACCTCTCTCAGTCTCAGTTTCCTCATCTATAAAATGGGACTAATAATAGCACCTACGTCCCAGGGTTAATTGTGAAGATAAAATGAAGTAACATTTGTAAGAACCTTTTGCAAACCTAAAAATATGATATAAATTAAATAATTATTACTACTTAGAATCTGCACTGCATAGTCTAGTACTCAGTTATTTTTCTCTAATTGCTGGGGATATTAGTCACATCTTCCCAACTGGTCTCTAAATTCTCTGAGAACAAAGACACTGCGTTGAACTTTTTTGGGGCCTAAGTGAATGGCTCGATCAATTAAGAATTGTTTGATTGAAAAGCAAAATCCTTCATAGAATCACAGGATTTCAGAGTTGGAAGTCTTGATGGCTATCTTGTCCAATCTATACCCGCCAAAAGAATCCCCACTATAACTTACTTGACAAATGGCCATCCAGTCTTTGCTTGAAGACTTCAAGTTCTAGAAGAGAGTTATCTTAAGTCCTCTAAGTCTTCTTTTCTCCATCCTAACATTTCTAATTCCTTCAACTGATGAACTAGAGGGTCTTCATCATTCTGGTTGCTCTCCCCAGGAAGTGTTTTTAGTTTCTCAATGTCTTTCCTAAATTGTGGAGTCCAAGACTGAACACAAAACTCCATATATGACTAAGGCAGATCTACCTAGTCCTGGAAGTTTCTTCCTTCC
>NW_025391796.1:0-7957 GCF_016433145.1 Gracilinanus agilis | reverse complement strand
ACACACACACACACACACACACACACACACACACGAAAAATTTTAGTAGGATGGGAAGAGAATTTTAGTAGGATGGAAAGAGATGGTCCAGGTATGATTTTATTAATGTAGAGAACTCCTTGTATGGAGGTTCTCTTTGGCAATGCCCTTGGGACTATTAGAAAGTCAATTGCAGCTTCTAATTGGATAGATAATGCTTGATTAACAGAAATACAAACTGACATGTCCAGGTCCCTTGTCCCTCCATGTTATGGCAATTAGGCTACTCTTTTAAGCCCTGAGTGCCCCATGCATAATCTTATTGTCTCAGGAGATCCCTTTTTTTTTTTTTGATTAAAAGGATGTATCCCTAAATTAAATCTCCTGGTTACATGTAAAACAATGCCCCCCCCACCCCCACCCTGAACTAGCATTGTCCACAAAATTCTCTTTTCACTGATAAGAAAACAAGATTCCCAGCTTACTCTTCCCATGAAATGACCCCTTTCTAAACCAAGAACAAGGTGCTTAGAGATGTACTTTCCAGGGGTAAACAAAACAAATCTATTGATGGGAACATAGCCATCTCTTCCACATGCTCTTCCAGGATCTCTTTTCAGATGGGCGACTCAATTCTCAGGTTTCTAGTTTCCAGACTCCATCCTGTACTCAGAAAATGGAAAAGAAAATACAAAAAGCATTTATAATCCCCTTTCTTAGGATAGGTAGATAAGCCCATGTTTGGCTATGCCTTAGGGTTGTCATTAATGGCTTTTGGATCTATTGACAACTACTTTGTTCTCAGATTTCACTGGAAGAAGAGAGAGAAAAAAGATAGAGACAAAGAGAGAGAGAAACAGACTTACAGAGCCAGAAAGATAGAAATAGCCAGAGGGAAGGGGTGTGTGTTTATGGTGGTTTATTTAAAATTAGGAGGGTTGAAGATAGGGAAGTTGAGAGAGAAACTCAGGCCCAGACCAGAGTTTCAAACTAGGCAGGGATTTAGAGGCCCAAACAGAGGGGCATGGAGGTAAATTTAACAAGGCTTCTAGCCACAAGGACCCCTCTAAGAAGAGAGATCTCTAGAAACACCAAAGAAAAAGAAAGAGAGTCAGCCTAACTTATCCATGTGACAATTCAAAGGGAAGCAGTTTGAGGTCTCACCAGAGCTCCTTCCAAAGTTCAAAGCCCCAACTCCTGCACAGGAAGTTACCATCATATTTAAAAGACAGCATCTTTCTTCACTTCCTGCATTCACCTCCAATTTCAAGTGGACAAATAGCAGCCTCAACACTGTTTTGGACTGCCCAAAGGGCAGTCTCTTGTTTTTAATTTGTCACTTACTATCACCTGTGGGTAACAGACCTCTCCCCTCCCCACTTAATTCTAAGTTGGGTGGGGAGACATTATTTCTGGTGGCTAGAGTCTACACAAATGAATGAGGGTGAGTTAATTCCATTTACACAGAACTGGTAAAAGAGAGACAGAGACAGGAGGAGGGAGGGAAAGAGAGAGTGGGAGAGAGAGAAAAAGACCAAGAGACACGGAGAGACAGAAAGAGATAGAGAGACAGAGAGGAGAGAGAGAGAGAGAGAGAGAGAGAGAGACAGAGACAGAGACAGAGACAGAGACAGAGATAGAGGGAGGGGGGGAGAGATGGAGAGGGACAGGGAGAGAGGGAGTGAGAGAGAGAGAGAAGGAGAGAGAAAGTCCTCCATGAATGTTACTTTTACAAGGTACATCAAGGGTCTGTCTTCCCAAGAGACTGATTTCATCTTGAGGACATTCCAAACAATGAAACATATCACTAGGAAGCAGCAAAAGGTGACTCCTAGCCAGGCAAATAATTCTGGAGAAGTGCCAGTCATTGAGACTTATTCCAATGTCATTTGTGCTCTCAGTAGGGTGCCTTATGAGGGTCTGCATCATTTATGTAGGAGATACTCATCAAATTCTATACAAAATCTCATTAAATTGACAGGAAACTCCCTTAATCCACCTCCTCCCACATATAAACACATAAAAAAATAAACTTTTCTGATGACTTCCTGGTAAAACTTAACCCATAATGACACAAAGAGCTCACTTGGAGTTGTCTAACTGGTAGCCTGTAATACTCACTGAGTAATGTAGATGCAACAAAATAACCCCATATCCTATAGCTACTTCTTTTCTATAGGGATAATTACAGATGGCTACTTTAAATAGGTATTGGGCAGAGCAAGCTTGGGTTTTCCTACAGAAATCACATGGAATCAATATCTAGCCTCTTTTTAATAGTCCATTTGCTGTTTATGGTGCATAGTATTTATTCATAGTCTCCTTGAATCATTAGACTCATTAACACTTGAGTTTCATGACTGAAAGTTTTAATGTTTTCAATCAGCCCCAAGAAATACAAGGGGAAAAAATCCAAACCAGACTCTCTCCAACAGGAGTAAATAAATCTCTTTAGTGGGAGGGAAGCTTATTCATCCTGAGATATGAAGCTTAGCTTAGAAAATTGAGTTTGATCAGGGAGTGAATTTCTAGTCCTTTATGAAACTGCTACTAGGAACAGGCATTGATTATATTCTTCTTTACTCACACCTTTTCGAGACTAAACAAATCTAGGTCTTTCACATAGCTTTCCTTTTAGTTAACTAACTGTCCAGGTTGTCCTCCTCTTCATTTACTCTGTGTTATAAATTCCTTGCTGAAACATGAAACCCAAAACTACATATTACTCTTGATACCTGAACAGAGGATCAATGGACTATTTCCTCCCTAGTCCTTACCTAGTTCTAGATAACATATTCCTGTAAATGCAACCTCCAGATGTATATAAGTGATGGAGCTGAGATTCACATACAGATTGTTTAATTCCAATTCCCAGGCTCTTTCCCCTCATATCACATGAGGTTCTACAGTCCAACCACTAAACTTACTAAACCTTAGATTTTCTCTTAGAAAGAGAAAAAGGAAGAAACTACAACCACTTAATTCTAAAGGAATGGACAAGTGTCATTATATCTGAGATCAGGGACATTATTGCTCAGAATTAGGGTACGGACAAGCTGGCCCCCTTTTAATAGGAATATTTTTTAAAATGACTACAATAGACTTACATATATCTCAGCTTTTCTTTGAAGTAGAGCCATTCTTTAATTCTTATAGGAAGAGATTTATTAAAAAGAATTCCCCCAAAGTCCTAAGTGTATACACACACACACACACACACACACACACACACACACACACAAACTTGAATATCACCACCGCCCCAGATTGACTTGGAAAATATATTTTTTAGAGCTCAGTGGTTTTTCCAATTCATTCTACAACTGGTTGATCCTGAGAACACTTGTTTGTCATAATCAGATTTAGAAGTCGTATATCTCCTCTCAAGTGATGATTGTGTTGTAACCTCTGGCTCCACATTTCTGGTAGGGATAGAGCAGATTTCCAGCGTGAATGAAAACTGTAATGGTCTTATCAAATCATAGCAGCTCTCGTTTTGTTTAACCGTGCTGGAAATTAGTTTTTCAGGCACTGATCTTGACAGGTCAGCTGTCAAAAATTGGTGTATGTGTCCGTAAATTCATCGATCCCATAAACAAAATCTTGTCCACAAGTACAAGTAGAAGTCAAAATTGACACACTTAGGTACAAATGAAATGGTCTGGAGCTGGCAGATGTAGAGGCTGGAATTCTCTGGGCCAAAGGTTTCTTCAAGTCCCATTTATCAACCTTATCTGCATCACTTATTCTTATAGACTGAGTCTGCCTAGCAAACGGGGAGAAATCTTAACTCAAGGGGAAGTGGGACAAATCCTTTCTCCCAAATATGGGGCATTATGAGTGTTGTAAATGGCAGAGACCACTGGGGAAATGGGGGCAGGGGTTCTATTTATCTTATAATTTGAATGGAATGGAAGAACTGGATATATCTAGTGCCTGCAAGTTGTCCCACAAAATAAAAATTTATTTAAAAACACTAATCCTGTATTGGGGTTGAGTGACCCCAAACAGAGAATGTCCCCTGATAATAGAGTGCCCCGATGAGTCTTACAGGAAACAAAGACAAAATTTTGCTCAAATGGCAATGGCAACTGATCCTCTGAAGGACTCCATGTAGTTCTGGTGTATTTGAGATTCTGAAGAAATAAAACTACCAACTATAAAAGTTTTCCTTATGAATATTTTAGGTTAAATCATCTAGGTCGAAAAGAATAGATATTTAATTTACTCTTATTATTTGCCTCTGTTTTCCCTACTTGAAAGATTGTCCCCTGAGTACAACCTATACCTCTCAATAAATAATTTGTTCATGAGGGGCCAGCCATCTTCACCATCTGCCAACCAAATGATATCTATAGATCAACAGAACAGACCAGCCAGTCTAGATGTAGAAGAAAAAGAGAAAGACCAGACAGATAGAGAGGGAGAAGGATAGAGACAGAGACAAGGAAGACAAAGAAATAGAGACAGAAAGAGAGGAGACAGAGACCAACAAAGAGACAGACGGAGTATGGAAGAGGGGAGAGGAGAAAAGAAAGTTTGTGCTTGGTAAGTCAAACAATCACCACCCCTTTGCTATGATCTAGCTAAAGATAACCCAAGATACTGAAACCAAAAGACTTGGAAATTGTAGCTCCTCACTCCAGATGACTAGCCTTGCTCTCAGCCTAATCCCTGAAGCCATCATCTAACCAATTCTTGTGAAAAAGAGACTAACATTTTCCATCTGCTGACTAATTTTCTTGACTCTACAGCCAGCAGCACTCTATATATTGTACCACCCAGCTGGTCTTTTATTAACATTTCATTTTGCTATGTGTCTTTACGCAAATGGTGAGACCTCTCTGAGTCTTGCTTTCCACACTAATAAATTTTGGGTGAAAAGCTGCAATTATAAGCATGCTACACACACATAAATATGTGTATGTGCACACATTCATACATATATGTGTATAAGTATGTCCATACATATGAATATATATACAGATGTATTATGTATATTTCTATTTGAATATATCTATTTCTACATTATCTGTATCTATCTAATCAGTGTTGTATTGAGGGTTATCTGAAATAATGTAAGTGAAACTACTTTTTATTTAGAGAGAGGTCTATGAAATGTAGGTTGTGTAGCTTTGGCAGCACCATGGTTTTATCAATGCAGCCCTTCTTACTTATAGGTGTTTTAGTGGACTTTTTTAAAAAAAAACAAAGTCAATGATTCAGCAGTAAGATATGGCAATTACAAAGGCCAATGTGACCTGAGGCATCAGAGAAGATGGCTTAGTGTCTAGAACTGGGGAACTGGTCATCTCACTCTACTCTGCAAGGGTGATAGCACATGTGAAGAATAACATTCTCCTTGAGGAACCACATTTCAGCAAGAGCATGGATAAGTGTTTTGATTTCCAGAGAAGGACAATCAGGATGGTTGAAAGGCCTCACCATCATGCCATAGAAGGATGAGCCAGAAGAACTAAAGTGGTTTAACGTGGAGAAGAAAAAACTTATGTAGGGAACATGATAGTGATTTTCAAGTATTTGAAGTTCTAGCATGTGGCAAACAGATTCAACCTGATCGGTCTGGCTCCAGAGGACAGAAACAGGAGAAATGGATGCAAGTTATGAAGAGGAAAATTTAGGTTTGATGTCATTAAAAAAATTAACAATTAGATCTCTGCATTATAACTTTGGGTTGGCTTAACATGGAGGGTTTTCTAACATTGAAGGTCTATAAGTAGAGACAAAATGATGTGTTTGTAGGGATTCTTTTTCAAGTACGGCATGGCTTATCTGGCCTTTGATATCTCTTCCAACTCTAAAAACATCTGTATTTTATGATGTAGACATATGTGCATCTACATATACAAACACATCTGAATATGTGGAATTATATATGGATAAATACATCAACAACCACAATAACAGCAACAACAATCCTAATATTTAAATATCATTTTAAAATTTGCAAAGTACCATAGATCTTCCCAACAATCCTAGGAGATAGATAGTATTAATATCTCTATTTTATAGATGAGGAAACCAAAGCAGATGGAGGTTAAGTGACTTTCCTAGGGTCACACAGCTAGTAAGTATTTGAGATTAGATTTGTATTCAGGTCTTTCTGACTCCAAGTCCAGTGCCCTATCCACTTAGTTGCCTCTTTAATGCATCTATTTTGGTATCTGCATGTCTTTAAGCATTTGTTGTTGGAGATGACATATTTGTTTGCTACCCCCAAGCATCCTTCAGAATATTTTAAACTCACTGTTCTCCAAATTTAATGGAGATTCTGATTCTACATATTTGTGATTAAGATTTGCTTCCTTCATATTGTTATCAGAAGTAGAGGGCATGATATGAGAGATATTGGAAGGAGTATTAGTTTTGAAGTCACATGAGCTTGTGTAGATACCTGTTTTTGCCACTTGGGCAAGTCAGTGAAGCTCACAAATCCTCAGCTGCATCATCTATAAAATAAAGATAGTAGATTAGATAAATTCTGAGGTCATTTCCATTTCTATATCTTTAATCCTAGAATACTAAGCCCTTTGTAGTTATATTCTAAGAATCTGGAATCTGAGTTGCCTAGGGAAAAGACAGTAGAATGGCTAAGCATTTATATACCCCTTACTATGTGCCTGGAACTCTGTGTGTGTGTGTGTGTGTGTGTGTGTGTGTGTGTGTGTTTGTATGTGTTTGTGTGTGAAAGAGCATTTAAACTCTAAAATGCCCCTGTGATTCTATTAGGAGATGAGCATGTTGACATCTCACATATTTAGATGCCCAATCTCCCCAGTGAATTATTTCACATAACCCAGTTTATACCTCTAAAGATCTTCTAGCAAGAGGTGCATACAATATTGCACTTTCTAAGGGAAAATTACATATATATGTTTGTATGTATGTATGTTATACATATAACATACATATATATATATTCTCATTTTATTCTAACAACACAACAACCAGTCAAGTAAGATGCTATTGTGATCTCATTTTACAGTTGAGGAAACTGAGGCAAAGAGAAGTTAAGTGGCTTGCACAGAATCATCTAATTAATGAGTGTTTCCACATCACCCAGAAACCATGTATTGATTAGTAACTGAAACACTGACAGAAGGCACAAATGAATTGAGACCTTGGATTTATTGCTTTTCTCTCCTGGATCAAAGGTCTTTCCAAAATTCTAGTGTATAATAATGAAGGAGCTACTAATAGCTTCCTTAGGTAATGCTGAGAAAAGGAAAATCCAATAGCTCCCTGAATTAGCTCTTTGTCAACATCAAATGCTGTGTAGCAGAAGTCATCAGAGCATAGACCCTTTACAGGCAGCATGGATGCCATAGTCTTCATCAAGGTATCAAGACATAAAATAACTAACTTCCATGTGATGGATAATTCTGCCTCTATAGCTTTGAGATACTCAGCTACAGTGACTCGGGACTCAGGTTTTAGGACTGGGAGTTAAAAGGAAAGATAAAGAGGGAAAAAATGGGACAGTTATGGGGGCAAGAGAAAGCTGAATTTGCTTTTTAAAGAGTATATAGATTTCTTTTAGTAGTAGTTGTTTTGTTAATTGGTATGATAATAATAAAATATGACATGGCTCAAGGCTGGTCTATGAATTATCTTCTTATCTTTTCAGTCTTTTTGAACTTTATTCTCCTTTATAGAATCTACCAATCCCCAAATAGCCTATTTGCAACTTCTCAAAGATAATACACCATCTCCTGTCTCCATGTTGTTGCTTCTGCTATACCCTATTCATCATCTTCACCTTCAACTTTTCACATCTGTGGCTTCCTAGAAGATTCAGCTCAGATCCCACTTACCACTGAAGGCATACCTTTCCCTGACCCCCAGCTAGAAATGACTTCCTTTCTCAAAGAGTTGATAAGTTCCATACTATATCAGCTGTTTTATGAGTTCCTATCCAAAACATTCTGTGGTTGGTGATGAAATCTGCTATAGACAC